>NW_024412395.1:65368514-65411326 GCF_014898765.1 Herpailurus yagouaroundi | reverse complement strand
ATATATATATATATATATATGTATATGTATATACACACACACACACATTTCACTGAAATGTCCCTCTTACAGAAAGCAACTGGTGTAATTAATTTTTTAAAATGACATGGGTTGATGGGAATGTTGTGGTATTTAAGTGATTAGTAAGTTATACTCTATGAAGAATGGAGCAAATCTAAAAAAATCTTACTTTTTATCAAAAGGAAATTTATCTAACATATTCAATTGATAAAAATGTTAGATGATAAACCGAGTCCTTTATATTTATTGATGTTGGAAATTCTTTGTCCAGGACAGGATTTAAAAATAACTCCAAAGCTATTTTAATGTAGTCGAAGGTTTTTATTTTTAAAAAGTCATTTCTTGCCTTCCTCTGGACTTCAATTCACAATGATCTTCTTTTAACTTGGAGTCAGTCCTGCATAATGCAGAAATTGAATATGCCCTTTAAAGACACTCCAAACCTGAGGTTCTTTGATTTTAAAATATAACTGTAGTGTTATTTAGTCTCAGAGTCACTTGTTTTCTTCTACTCACCCTGTCTTACAAAGGATACCAATTTAATCCTTACACAAAATCCAGCTCCGCAAAAATCTGGCTCAAATTCTAGCTCTTGGAGAGGAGCCTTTATACTTCTCTGACTCGGAATCAGCTCAGCTTTGCTGTTCATCTCATCTGGCTCTTGTGTTTTAAACTCTCAGAGTCCGGGTTCGTGACATTTGTAGTCTTGGGTCTGAATTTCCAGTCCACCAACTGCACTGCTCAGATTCTATCTTTTCTAATTTCTCTTGCATGCTAACATCATCCACCAACTCAGCCTATGATGAGATCACTATTTCATTAGGACATTTATTTTGTTGTGTTTAGGAATTCATCATCACACTAGCAGTGAGTCCTCTGCATATCAAACTTACCTCTTTTTCTTTTTTTTCCCTTTTTTAAATTTTTATTTAAATTCCAGTTAGTTAACATATAGTGTAATGTTAGTTTCTGGAGTAGAATTTAGTGATTCATCACTTACATACAATACCCAGTGCTCATCACAGGTGCCCTTCTTAATCCCCCCATTTCCCATCTAGTCCATCCCCCCACCTCCTCCAGCAACACTGTTTGTTCTCTCTAGTTGAGAGTCTTGTTTTATGGTTTGTCTCTCTTTTTTTCCCCCATGTTCATCTGTTTTATTTCTTCACTTATAAGAGAAATCATATGGTAGTTGTCTTTCTCTGACTGACTTATTTTGCTTAGCTATTATAATACTCTCTAACTCCATGCACATCCTTACAAATGACAAGATTTCATTCTTTTTTTTTTTGTAAATTTGCTTCTTTAGTTTCATTCCTTCCTGCCTTCCTCTTCTGCCCATGATTGGATTGCCATAATGAACTGAGATTTTGGTTTGATCTTGGTTTATGATACTCATATTCTACCAAGTCTTTTCCTTCAGTCTTATTTACTATTTCAATCTGCTAATTGATATGTTATCAGTATGCTTTGCTTCATTTGCTTTCATTATGTCACTTTACAAGTGTAAAGTGACATAAAGATTCTCATCTTCTAATACATGGCATAGGTATTCCCCACTCCTATATTTTCCTTCTGCTTGAAGAGTGTTCCATTCATGGCGTCTTTTTCAGAGAAGGAATAACTTTGCTGGTTAGAGATTCTGGGGATAATTCATCATGTATTAATCAGACCCCTTTTCCTCTTCTGTTTCTTTTTTTTTTTTAATTAATGTGTATTTTTTTATTTTGAGAGAGTGAGAGAGCAAGAGAGAGAGGGACAGAGAGAGAGGGAGACAGAGAATCCCAAGCAGGCTCCCGCATCATCAACACAGAGCTTTATGTGGGGCTTGAACTCATGAACCGTGAAATCATGACCTGAGTTGAAATCGAGAGTAGGATGCTTAACCAACTGAGCCACCCAGGTGCCCCTCCTGTTCTGTTTCTTAATTGGAAGGCATGTTATCTAACTTTCTCCAGCAAGGATATTCTTTAGGCTACTGTAATTCTTTTGGGAAAGGTGGAAGAGTTTCCATTGTCTAGATTTGACTGTAACTAGCTATTTGATGATATATTCATATCTTTCCCGTTCGGTTGTTATATAGATCTCAGTCCTCCATTTGCTTCATGTAGAGGTTTCTCATCTCACCAATGAAATAATTTCTATAAAACAGTGTCCATGCTTTTTCTTCCACCTCTGTGCTTTTTGTATACTTGCATAGAAAATCTTTCATAAATAAAACCACTCTGATAAACATTTTGTTAAAGGGTTATATCCTCTTCAATTTTCAAATAAGTTTCCAAGAGTGTATATGGTTAAGTGAATTACCTGAGATACCTTACTGGATATGTCACCTCAATAGCCTACTATATCCCATTAGGACAAGGAATCCTTCTGCTGACCTGTGTCCATGCCAGCTTCCTGAATTTATTAGTCAAGCCAGTTGAAACAAGAGTTGAATTTATTCTCTATTTCTTCCTCCACTGCAAATAACAAACAACAAAACCTGCCATGTAGAAGTTTTAAAGTTGCACATAATTAAGATAATACATATCTGCACTTGGTACATATGATCGATGACATTAAAAAGGTCGGCTAGAATCCTTTAAAAATGTACCTACATTTAACAAACTGCTTTGTAATGAATAATGTTAGTTCTTTAATAGGATTATAGCAACTCATGAGTGAGCTTGCTATGAAAATCAGTTATTATACTAGTTATTATATCAGTCTCTAACTTATGGGTCCACTGATGCAATTCAGAAGGGTCCTTAAAATGGAATGGGGATAACATATCTTTGGTTTTCATTAACTTTGAACTTAAATTTAGCATTTCCTTCAATTATGATGAAAGTAGATAACAAACCACAGCAGTATAAACAGTAACTGTAATTTTCTCCTGTACAGTCACTGATATTTTCATATTTTTTACTATAGATCTTTAAAAATTGTGAAAGATTGGTAATTTGCCTTAGTGCTTATCTTTTGATTCTTTTTACGTAATTTTCATCAGAAAATGACACCAAAGACAGGGCTTGCTATACAGTTTTGTTTTGGGAAATGATCCCATAAGCAAGGTGTGGGGCTGGAGAGAGAGAAACAAGAAATGAAGGGAAGGGTGCATGCAGCTGTGGGAAGTGATGACCAACTACACTGGTGTTTCTGGCATAGAACTAGTAGCACTTACCCTATTGGTCAAGGAGCTGATTCATGGTGTGTTAACCATTAACTCCTGAACACTTCCACCAGGTATTCTGAGACACGGTCCTGTGACTATGTCAGGAGTCCCAATCTGTTGAAAGTTTAGCTAACCTACTCCATAATATTGCTGCCTTGGCATCCATCTTGTGTGGTCAAGAGGCCTCAAGAACTTTGAACTGACACTAGCCTCTCCCACATGCCCTAGATAACATGTCGTAAACAGCTAGCAAAGTCACAAGTAGTTGTAAGTATCTGATGTGACTTCCCCAACGTACCTTGCTTCCCAACTCCTTCCCCTTGTGGGCCCCTTGGATAAGACCCCACTGAGTTTACCAAAACACCACCCATTTTTATTTGAATTACCAATCTGCTCTTACCCTGGGAACCTCAAAGCATTCAAACCTACTGGAGGCATGTGCCCCAAGTCCTGCTGCTAGCTGTCTGCCGGCATCCCACGTTGAATTCTTTGTGTGGCTCCTCATGGCACACCATGTACCTCCTTCAGGACCTGTGAGTAATCAACTTTATTACACTCTCTTGCACTCTTCTGGTGCACTATCCAACACCCAAAGGCTATAACAAATGTTAGTTTAACAAAAATGACAATACAACCGTAGATCTCAGAGAAACAGGAAGAAAAAAAAAAAGTTGTGAAGCTGAGGAAATGCCCCATCTGGTAGTAGCTCCATGAAACTGATGTGGGAAACAAAGGCAAAAGAAAAAATTAAATTTCCTTGCTACTTAGAACCCACTGACAAGTCCTTGAAGCAGGCAGAGTGACCTTCTTCTGGGAGCTCAGCTGCCTCGATGTTGACACTTTGCTAAGGGCAAAAGGCAATCTTAGCTTAATATTATCCAGGTCCCCAGGGTCCTGTGAGTTTACTTTAAACATATAAAATTCCTTTGGAAACTTCCCTTTATCTCTATCTCACAAGATGTATGTTGGCAAACTTACTCCAAGCATATGGTCCCCTGATATACATCTGAAGGGTCTCATGACTGAGGTTTTACTAAACAGTAACAAATGACCTTTTCCTAACCATAGCTAGCCCCCTCAGGGTCCTGGAGACTTTGTTTTATTAAAGCAAGGACCTGTCCCTGTGCTTTAATAAAACCACCTTCGGCACTGAAGTCATCTCAAGAATTCTTTCTTGACCATTTTCTCTGAACCCCAACATTTCCACATCAAAACTACTACTACTATTGTCCCAGCAATGGCTAGAGTAAAATGTAGGCTTGGAAGTTATGAGGCGGGGGAAAGGAAAGGGCTTACATGACTTTAGACTTAGGGTTTTATATAACATATCTATTTTCTTTTTTTATTTATAGTATCAGATTGTTGCTATAAGAACAATAAAGTTTGGGGCACCTGGGTGGCTCAGCTGGTTAAGTGTCTGACTTTTGATTTCAGCTCATGTTATGATCACAATTTGTGAGTTTGAGCCCTGCATCAGGCTCTGCTCTGATAGTGTGGAGCCTGCTTGGGATTCTTTCTCTCTGCCTCTCCCACCCTCTCTCTCTTAAAATAAGTAAGTAAACATTTTAAAAAATGAACAATAGAATTTGCTTTGACTTGTAATTTTTGTTACTGTTGTTACCTTTGTTAAAATTTACTTTCATATTTTTGAATACACTTAGATTTCTTCTACTTGTTTTGTCAGTCTTGAGTCACAGTTATTATAGATGAGACATGCATTAAACATTATTTTTTTCCTTTCTTAAAAATTTATTTGAAGAGAGAGAGACAGGGAGAGAGAGTGTCCCAAGCAGGCTCCATGCGCCAGTGCAGAGCCCAACGCAGAGCTCAATCCCACAAACCATGAGATCATGACCTGAGCTGAAACCGAGAGTCAGATATTTAACCGACTGAGCCCCATGCATTAAGCATTCTTATTTTTTCCTACATATTTCCTTGTTTTCCTCCCCACTTTTTAAAAATGTATTATTTCTATGTTGTCATTGTGTCCGAGGTATGCGTTCTTCCTTATCTTGGCTTTAGAGCCAAGGATTTTTTATTTTTATTTTTTTAACATTTATTTATTTTTGAGAGACAGAGAGATAGTGTGAGCAGGAGAGGGACAGAGAGAGAGGGAGACACAGAATCTGAAGCAGGTTCCAGCCTCTGGGTTGTCAGCACAGAGCCTGCTGCAGGGCTTGAACTCACAGACTGTGAGATCATGACCTGAGCCAAAGTCAGACGCTTAACTGACTGAGCCACTCTGTTGCCCCACCAAGAATTTTAAATTAAATATATTAAATATTCGGTGCCATTTCTTTTACTAAAATTTCCACAGTTTCACTTGAATGGTTGGAGATATTCCTCTTGCCTTCCCTTGGAATAGCTCATGTTAATAATATCTCCTATATTATTGCATGTTCAAGTGATTTGTCTATAGTTATTGCCTGGATATAAATATCTTTGTTCCCATGACAATGTTGGAAAATGTTCCTTCACTAGTCTTCGTCATCAAATGTTGTTGAATCCATTAACTTTTGCTTCACAAAAAATCACTTCAAAATCTCAGTGGCATGAAACACTAATTGTCTTTTTTGTTTTTAAGTGTTTATTTATTTATTTTGAGAGAGACAAAGAGAGTGTGAGCTGGGAGGGATGGAAAGAGAGGGAAAGAGAGAATCCCAAGCAGGCTCCATGCTATCAGCACAGAACGTGATGCGGGGCTTGATCTCATAAAGCACAAGATCACGACCTGAGCCAAAATCAAGAGTTGGATGCTTAACCAACTGATACACACAGGTGCTCCAAAATTATCCTTTTTAAAACTTTTGTTGATGAGGTCCACTGACTTATTCTGAGCTCAGGCAAGCAGCTCTGATGATTTTGTTTGAGATAATTTTCACACATAAGGGCTGGTTCAGGTCACCTAGGTTGGGCTTAGATGGGGCATTTCCATTCTACATGTCCCAGGAGAGACCAGGCTGCTAGTCAAGTCATGTCCTTTTCATGTTCATGGTACAAGTGCATGAGCAAGCAAGTGCAATCATAGATACACTTTTGAAGCTTTTAGCCACATCACACCAGTAACATTCCTTTGGAGAAATTAAGAAATGTGACTTATCCAAATTTCAGTGCTGAAGGAAGTGTTTTATCTTTAGAAATTGCAAAATAATATGATAAAGAATTTGGATACAAGGATAGAGGAAGAATTGGACTAATACTGAAGTCTACCTCAATGCAGTCAATAAGTTCTACTATAGCTTGATTTTATTTTTCTAATGAAACAGCTTGACCTTATACTTGGCTGCCCCAAATACTATTTGTTATCTTTAAAATTCAAAATCATACTAAAATATGTATGCTCTAGGTCAGCTTTTCCTGGAGTACTACTTTCTTTTCATATGTAATTTATCTCATTTGATTTCAGGAAAATATTCTTGAATTTGTCAAAGTAAAAATTACATTGGGTAAAGTTACACAGTCAAGGCTACTGCAGTAGAGAAAAAAGACCAGACAGAACTGAATCGGAACTCAACTCAGCTGAAAGTTAGCACTGGGGAGTTTTTAAGAGTTAGCATAGTGTGAGAGGATAGAAGAATGCCTGTATTTGCTACTTGACTTCCTCTAAGGAAAAGTAAACCTCCTATGTTTCTTTTTTTTTTTAAGTTTATTTATTTATTTTGAGAGAGAGAGGGAGGCAGACAGAATCTCAAGCAGGTCCACACTGCCAGCACAGAACCCAATGTGGGGCTCAATCTTATGAGCCAGATCAAGAGTTTGATGCTTAACAGACTGAGTTACCCAGGCACCCGCCTTCCTATTGTTTTGATAATAGGTAGTTTTACAACTTGGAACAGGTGCATGAGGAAATTAAGCTCCTACAATCCCAATAAAATTAGGATACAGGGATCTTTTTATTACATTTCAAAGGTTGTGGTTCCCAGGTCATTGAAAAAGGCATTCTTGGGTTATAAAACCATCAAGAAGCTTTTAAAAAGATTTACATCTCAAAAGGGCAGAGAAAGAATTTACAATTACACATTTTCTAAAGTAAATACTCTAAGTAAATGCTTTAGGTCAGGGGTCTAGAGTCAGGAAGAAGCCCATTTAAAGTTTAGTCAAACTGAGGGAAACATTAGGCCTTTTTGGTCAAATTGCATTTTTAAATATTTGTTCTGTTCTAGTTATTTTAGTTCTCTCTGGCTTAGCTCTTCCTGTATGCTGAGTCACCGAGTTCACTGGGGTTTAAAGGAATGACTTTTCTTGCATTTAAAAAGAAGTTCTATGGTTGTAAAACATATTTTGTCAACCATGAAGGAAAGTTAATCAGATTTTTTCTTATTTACTTTCATAATACAATACTGTGATAACTTTAAGAGGAAGGCAGATATTTTGAAATGTAGTAGTTTGAATCAAGATGAGCTGTATAAGAATAAAACCCTATAATTGGATTTTTGGTCAATATTTTTCACTCCAACTGTGTACATCCTGCAGCATGAAGTGTGCTGGTGTGCTGTAAATAGAGTGACAAGGGTCCAAGTTCTCCTAAAAGAACTCTTGATGTAAGCAATCAAAAGTGATGTTTGTAGTAGGGTGTCCTAATTTTACCTCATATTGTGATCACTGATTCAAAAAGTAAATTATCAGGGCGCTTGGGTGGCTCAGTCAGTTGAGCATCCAACTCTTGATTTTAACTCAGATCATGATCTCTAGGTCTTGAGATAGAGCCCCACATGCCCAGCATGGAGACTGCTTGTGATTTTCTGCCTCCTTTCACTCTGCTCCTCCCCTGTGCATGCTCTCCCTCAGAGAAGAAAAGAAAAAGAAAAGAAAAGAAAAATTTTAAAAAGTGAAAAAGTGAAAATTATTTAGATTCAAAATCTAAATTGTAAAGTAAAACATGTGAACATATTTCAGGCTGGAAGCCAAACTTTTTGTGTATTAGTATATGTTATGTACAAGAGTAAGATGTGTGGGTATGCATGTATATTGTTTTTCAATTTCCATTCACAGAAAATTTGGAACTGAGATCACACAAATTGTAGGAAGGAGATAAATGCATGGCTTTCCAATCACAACAGTTTCCCAAAAGGAACTGGTTTGGGAAGAACTTCATGTGATATTCAAAAGTAAACAACCCTTATGTTAGAAAATAAATTGTTTGGATAATTGTGGTTTGATGTGACCCATATTGTCAGTCATATTTCTATTGGAATTCTCTTCCTATATTGTAAATGGAGGACCAAGGAGTGGTGCTGGTGGTCATATTGACATTAACAGTTTAGCCACTCAAGAGCCTGAGGAGCACAGGGCCAATTGCATATACAGAACCACAGAGGAGGGATATGCTTTATTTGAGTTACTTCCCTTCCCCCACCCCCCATGAAATCCAGGGTAGCCACAAGATCAATGGTTCCCAGATTCCTTCTTGGGCTATCATCCCGTTCCTCAGGAACAATCCTCAACTATTCATAGATTGTATTTGTTACAAGGAACTATTAGGAGCTTACTACTTTAATATGCTGTTAATTCAACCTACAAAATTGGTGACAATGTTATACATTGTTAGGCTTACAGTATTTTTCCAAATTATAGTATTTTTTTAAGGTTTATTCTCAACAACTTACCAATGATGCAGCTGTTTCTGTGGAGGGAAAGGTTTTAGCCCCTGATGCTTTCATTTAATCCATTGGCAGTATATAGACAGAAGTTTTCTAGACTACTCCATAATATTCTAAAAGGACTGCATATTTTCATCATTTTTATATTATATAGATATGTCCATAGGTTGAAGTCACATTAAGATCATATCCAGATCTCCCATGCTCATCTCAAAGTTTTTAGCTTTTGGTCCATACTTGGTTGCTGTTGATAGTCGATTGGTTGATGTCAACAGCTAACCAACAGAGACTACCAGCTACAGACATAATATTACAGAGGTCAAGCTCAAGAAAATTATAATTGTCCTCCTGTATGTGGGGGGAAAAAAGTGAGTAGAAATATCTAATATAATTTGAATTCCTTGATAGATTATAGGAAAAATGTAATTTTTTTTAGTAGAGTCTTATGTGCCAAGGACTACTCAATGATTTTATTTCTCATTGTACTTATTTCAGTTGTTTTAAAGATATTCTATAGTTATATTTTCTTCAAAAACCAATAGCTAATTCAGAGGCATTCAACAAGTCATCAGATATTTCTTGTCCTTCCTTGTAAAACACAGTTAAACATTGCGACAAAAACATATGGAAAAATAAGACAGGGGTCATATTTTATAATGCAATATTAAACAAACAATAACTGTGTCAATAGAATTTTGGGATGTTTCATAGAAGAAATTTTGGCTTTGTTGTCAAAACATATAGAGTACCACAACTGTTTGTCTTCCACCTTCTATCCAAGTATCTTTCTTCTTTTAGTGGGAGGGGACTTCTTCATTATGTCAAACTTCTCATACCCTTTCTGTTTCTCCTGCTTCCCTTTCCCCAAAGTATCACTCAGCAGCCTTCATGATTATTTGTGTATATAACTCCGGTAACTTCACTATTTTGTACAATGCCCTAGTGAACTAACTCAACTCCAGACTCCCTGGCTTACATGCCATTTCTTTCCTTCTTTTCTTTCCCCAAGTTTTTATTTAAATTCCAGCTAGTTAGCATGCAGTGGAATATTAATTTCAGGCATAGAATTTAGTGATTCATAATTTACATACAACATTCTGTGCTCATCGCAAATGCCTTTCTTAATTCCTATTGACTAATTATTCCATCTCCCTGCCCACCTCCCCTCCAGCAACCTTCAGTTTGTTCTCTATAGTAGAGTCTCTTATGGTTTGCCTCCCTCTCTTTTTTCTCCATAAATTCATCTGTTTTGTTTCTTCCATTCCACCTATGAGTGAAATCATATGGTATTTGCCTTTCTCTAGCTTATTTTGCTTAGTGTAATACTCTTTAGCTCCATCCATGTCATCATAAATAGCAAGATTTCATTCTTTTGTATTGCATGTCATTTCTTGTATGTTCCAGGCATGCTCCCTTCTCATGGCCTTTGCCCTACCTGAGTCCCAGCTCTCCCTGTGGCTAACATCCTCATTTTCTTTTGTATTGTATTCAAATGTCTCATTTTCAATGAGGCCTGGTTCTGAACATCCAAATTTAATACTTGGAAGAAGCCACATGGAAGAAGCCATGTAAGGTAGCAAGTAAAGGCAAACTTGATTTCAGTGGATCAATGCAGGTGTTTATGTAAATTATTGTGTGTTTAAGAAAAGCAGCAAATCTGGAAATTGAAAAGTAATTTAAGGTCATGAACGGTCTAATAAGGCCCAATAATAGATTTTTTTCTATATTCACAGACCAACTTAATAAACTCAAACTCACAATTCAGAAACCATATATTTAGAATAAAAATATTGGTATTAATAACTTCTTAAAACATGGGACACCTTACTGGCTCAGTGGGAAGAACACATGACTCCTAATCTCGGGGTCATGAGTTTAAGCCTCATATTGGGTATAGATTACTTAAATGAATAATTAAATAAATGAATAAACAAATAAAATACTTTAAGAAATAACTTCTTAAAATAATTTTTACTTTAGTGAATATGTTTGTGCTATTTGAACTATAATTAGCAACTTGCATTTTAAATTATTCATCTCATAAACATTGATTGATAACCTAATTTATCTACAATATTGTGTATTGAAATACTGAATATTTAATATTAAAATGTACCTACATACCAAAATTTCAACACATTTAACTCTATTAATTCTGATGCTGAAATTAGAAGTTTTTATTTTTGTTTTATTTGTATTTGTTTTCTTAAGTTGATTTATTTATTTATTGAGAAAGAGAGAGAGAGAAAGGATGAGTGTGGGAGGGGACGAGAGAGAGGGAGAGGGACAATCCCAAGCATGCTCTGTGTTGTCAGCTTGGAGCCCAACATGGGGTTCGATCCCACAAACCGTAAGATCATGACGAGTCAAAATCAGGAGTTGGACATTTAACTGGTTGAGCCACCCAGGCACCCTCAAAATAGAAGGTTTTTATATGTGTTATCAAATTGACAGTAGTTTTAAAATATCATCACTTGTAAGATGCATTGCTATTGTAAGTAAAATAAATGTGAAAAAAAGTGTTATCTCTAAAAGTGATAAACTAGAGTAATACAAAGACAAAAGTAAACTTGGGAAAAGACTTTCTGAAGACAAAATCTATATTTAGAAAAATAAATGCCACAAAATTTTTTAAATGTGGAAAGAGAAAATGATGAAAATCATTACAAGAAACATTTCAGTAAAGTAGTTTTGTGCTTTTCCATTACATTTACTTAGTACTGCTTTTATGCTTTTAACTATTAAATTATTCAAGTTTTCCACGTTATTGACTAAGTTACTATTTTATATATTCGCAGCATTGCAAACATGCGGTATTTCTAGGAAGAACTAAACTGTATTACTAGTGATAACTTTAAGCATTTATAATAATTGATCAAGCCATTTCTCAGGATAAATTTCGTTACAATCCTTACTGTCTTCATTAACATAACCGTACTGTTCAACACCCTGCATAAACATTATTTTACTCTTCCAAGAAACCCTTATCCAGGAAGAAAGAATTACAAATAAGTTTGTTCCAGAAACTTCATGAAAATCCGGACACTCAAGTAGTAGAGTATTTAATCAGCATTCCCAAAATACTACTCTCATCTCATAACCACCCGCTCAGATGTGCTCATCAAAGCTCACTTCAACAACTCTCTCTCACTGAGTCTCCCACTGATATATTATTATTCCACAAATCTGACCTGATTTTAAATACAATCACTCGTACTGAAACACCCACATGTAATTGGACCCCCCATATCTTATAAATATCCTGTCCTTGACCTTCCTGTTCCAAGAAACTCCTAAGACTGTCAATAGTTCACTCCTTTACTGCAGTACCAATAAACCTATCTTTACTTAATCAACAGGTTATTTTGGTCATCTTTCTAGAGAGGGTAGTCTTTCAGGAGACACTCTACTACTTAAAAAAACAGTTTAAGATTAGTATTGATTTATTTGCTATGAGATTTCTATAAAATAAAAGAGCATTAGCATCACTGTTTTGTTATACTCAGCAGCTTGCCATATGGTAAACATACATTAGAAGACAGTTAAGGGTGAAAAGGGACTGCTTTTCCCACATAACACAACTACAGAGTGTGAAAATATTGAGGGGTGTTTATGAACTCAGTGGATGCTGAAACATAAGCTATTTCTTCACAAGACATAAGGAATTTTCTAAGGAAAATATAACCAGTATTTTTGTTCTTTTTTAGAGATCTAATTAGTATGTCTTTTAAAGAAAAACTGCCTGAGATTCAGATTATTTTTATGTGAATTTTAACTACATGAAATCTTCAGATTATAAATCAGGCAAAAACCTTTTAACTCTTGATACTCTCACATATGGTTATATAGCTTTAAATTAGGTTAACAGCAGATCACTGTTTATATTAAAAGCTAGTCCTCGATTTAGTTGAACATCTAATGTGAGACTGTTATAATGCTTGGGAGATTTGAATCTTTATTCATAAATGTGTGAAAAATATTTTTGTACAGAAAAAACTACACAAAAGGACATTAAGACTCAAGTAGAGAAAAGCACAAGGGATTTGATACAAATCAGAACTGTTTTTTTTTTAATTGAAATATAACATACATTCAGAAAAAAAATGTACAAATCATCACTTTAGACCTCGGTGAAAATCCTCAAAGGCAACTGTACAATCAACACTCAGATGAAGAAACAGAATATTACTCATATCTTGGAAAGGCCCCATACGTTTCCTCTCCTTCACTATTAACTCTCAAAGATGATGTTTTCACGAAGGCGTTTTGGTATTTTCATAAGTATATACTTATGTCAAAATTATACTCCATAAATGTGACTTTTACATTATGGTAATTATACCTCAATAAGTTATTTACAAAAAGTAAGCATATAGTGATTTCCAACAATGATAACTGCTGTAAAGTATTTAAATGGAAGGAGAAGAAAGAACATTAAAAATATCTCTTTTGAACAGATTGTATTTTTTCATGATAGACCTGAATAATAAGAATGAGTGAAGCATGCAAAGATCATGGAAAAAGAAATCTACACAAAGAGAATAGTGACTGCGTGCAAAAAAAATATGGAGAGGCCTCACAAACTTAATCTTGTGTTAAAGAAGACAGGCAAAAATGAATATTTATGAAAAATTCTTCATTTATAATGTCAAAGAAGAGCTTAATACTGTTAGAATTAAGAACAATGACCAGCCCTGGGGAATATGGGATGGGAAGAGACTGGTATGGGTCCAAGGGAGGCTTCTGGGAACCTGTTAATGTTTTTTTTTATTTTCCTGTCCAGGAATATTGTGTTTGTGAAAATTCTGTGTCACACTGTTATCATATCATATAAACACTATATACTCATACTCATGCTATGGTATATAGACTAAAATTTAATTTAAGTTAAAAATTTTATTAAACATATGAAATAGTTGTATTATCCCATTTAGACACTTTTCCAAGAGTTAACTTTTGTTAAAAACTGATGTCCTGGGGCGCCTGGGTGCTTAGTCAGATAAGCGTCTGACTCTTGATTTTGGCTCAGGTCATGTTCTCAACATTGGAGCCCCCTGTTGGGCTCTGTGCTGACAACGCGGAGCCTGTTTGGGATTCTCTTTCTCCTCTCTCTCTGCCACTCCCCCACTCACACTCTCTTTCTTTCTCTCTCTCAAAATAAATAAATAAACCTAAAAAAAAAGTGATATCCCTCTTCTGACATTGTAGACTTTAAATGTACATAATACGGGTCAAAATGTCTATATTTAATACCATCTATCACAATAATTAAAGTACTTCTTTTTTATTCCCAATATTAAATATCTATATGGGTATTAGTTTCCACTTAAGATGGAGAAAGTTTTATATTGCTTTGCATCTTTCTAATATGTACCTAAATGTGAATCACACTTCAGATCTAAATTTGCTGACCTAATCCTCACAATCTACTTTTTTAATAGAATGTGCAAAGAATTCATCAATTTCAGTGTAAAGCCCTCTAAAACTTTATTCCTAAAAACAAAAGAACACACTTTTACCAAAACATGAAGTATCTACACTGAGAAAACTGTGTACAATCTAGCAACCATACGTTGAAACAACAGAATGGAGACACTAGAAATTATGGTGATGACACCAAGGAGAGAAAATAGGAACTATTATAACTCTAGGGAGCATCTACAGTGAGATTTAAAGGACTCAAAAATTAAAATTTAATTATAAGCAAGTTATTTTCATTTCAGGTTTACAAAATATAAACTGAGTTTAGAAGGAGTAGGTAACTTGTTCAAGATTACACAACCAAGGAGTGGCAAAATCATGTCTGCCTAACATATATATTTCTCTAAGACTAAAGACAAAGCATTTAAAACATAATATCAAAAAGAATGTGAATATAGCAGTTACTATCTTACTCATAACTTCCTTTAATTAACCAATAATTTATCCCTACTTTTCTAACCTCTTAAGGCAGGGATCAATCAATAAAGGGCATAAGTAACAAATTTGGACTACATATCTATAAATACAATCAATCCTGGGAACACCTTATGTTTGATTGTAATTGGGTTTTGCCATAAATAAATACCAACACAAGAATTTGGATACAAGAAATTTCTTTGTGAGTAGATCCCTGGAACCACTTGAGAGAGAAAGGAAGTTAGAAAATGAAACGAGTGAATCCAGTAAAGATAAGTTAATGAGCAAGTTTCCACAACTGGAAATGGGCTTAATATCAGAAGCCACTGAAAGACTGTGCAAAACATGCCACAGAATATTACCACAGAATAGCAGAGAATTGAAGAATTTATCTACAACTCCTGTCTCTACAACTAAAAGCTGGAGAAATTATCTACAAGTCCTGGGACTATGCGGATTCCAGCACATTGACTTTCAGGTACTTCAAGCTTGCCCCGTGTGACAGCCAGAGAAATATCCAGAGCAGAGATAAATACAGTTGTTGCCATGTGTAAGACGTCTCTGCAAACTACCTCAGGTGTAGACCAAAGGGACAGAGTGAAAAATTGACAGCTTGTGCTACCTATTGTGCCCCTTTTTTGGTGAAAAGTGTCATTGGCATTCTTCTTTTTTTTAATTATTTATCTATTTTGAGAGAGAGAGAGCACAAGCAGAGGAGGGGCAGAGAGAGAGGGAGAGAGAGGATCTCAAGTAGGCTCCGCGCTGTCAGTGCAGAGCCTGGTGTGGGGTTCAAACCCATGAACCATGACATCATGGCCTGAGCCAAAATCAAGGGTTAGATGCTTAACCGATTGAGCCACCCAGCCAATGACATTCTTTTTTTTTTTTAAACGTTTATTTTTGAGACAGAGAGAGACACAGCATAAACGGGGTAGGGTCAGAGAGAGAGAGGGAGACATAGAATCCGAAACAGGCTCCAGGCTCTGAGCTGTCAGCACAGAGTCCCACGCGGGGCTTGAACTCACGAACCCACGAGATCATGACCTGAGCCGAAGCCGGACGCTTAACCCACTGAACCACCCAGGCACCGCAGCCAATGACATTCTTAATGGAACTCTTGATTCATTGATAATTAAGACCGTGGATATGCTCAATGTTGGTGGCTCACAGAGCATTCCTTCAGAGGCAGTTAACCTAAAATCATTTATCTCTTTGGGGTATGTCATATGGTGTTTAATTAACCTTTCCTACTCTCCATCATACCCCAGAGTAGGCTAGCTAGATCATTGTTTTTCATACATATATATTCCCCATGAATTATAACCTATTATAATTCTCATAAAATATGAATAAAATCAACCACATTCGAAAGGTGGACCTTGATGATAAATAAAAGCAGATGGAATTGTTAGTGTCAAGACTGTTAGTCCAAGTAAGTAAGATAGTCACAAGGTGGGTGTAGTAATAGTCACAAGTAAGATGTCATGTGGTTTAGACCACTTAATATCTGACAGCAAAGCAAGAACAAGTAAGAAATAGATTATGTCAACTCTGTCAACTGAAATAGAAGAAAGTAACTTACAGGAAGAAAATACAGGGCATGAGGATATTTCAGAGAACCATGGGATAGTGGTGCACCACAGAGGTACTGGGAAGTTGTTACTCAGACATTTAAGAAGAGGTCTTCTATTGATACGCCTGTCTCTAAATGTCTAAGATCAATGAGTATAAATGGTACTCATTTAACTCAGGTGAGATACATATACCCATACTATTGAAAAGATGTACATCTTCCTGGCACCTGGGTGGCTCAGTCTGTTAAGCGTCCAACTTGGGTTCAGGTCACGATCTCATGGTCTGTGAGTTCAAATCCCACCTCGGGCTCTGGGCTGATAGCTCGGAGCCTGGAGCCTGCTTCGGATTCTGTGTCTCCCTCTCTCTCTGCCCCTCCCCTGCTCATATTCTGTCTCTAAATAAATAAATAAATAAATAAACAAATAAAAGGTGTACATCCTCAAGAAATAATTTGGAGCCTATAGTGCCTTACAAATAACTGGAACTTAGTGGCATAGGCCTTAGGCCTCCTCATGGCTGACACATTTATGAAATGATTGAATAGGGCTTCTAGCAGAACACCTCTGCCTCATGCAAAAGAAGCAATGTTTGCAGCATGAAGTGTCTGATACATGCATAGTAGTGAAGCTTGTAAAAGTCATGGGGGGGGGTGTATATGACAGTTTAGCAGATGTAAAAAAGAAAAGTTACTTTCATACTTTTAAAGATGTGATCCAACCACTATATTTTGATCAAAGCCTCTTTTAAGTCTCATTAATAGATTATGAGAGAGGACTTGGATGAGGAAGCCTTTAAAGACAAGCTTTGCATTGTCAGAATAGTCTCTAGATCTCATGTTCACCTGCATAGTAACCTAGATATATTCTGTGAAGCTGCTAATGTGCCAGAACCAGCTTAGTCTCTGGTCTATTTGTAAGGTGGGCAGAGGGAGGGTGGTATGTAGTATGTGGGCTTCCAATGCCACATAACCTGTTCACCATGAATATAGAATATAGATCCAGGTGGTTCCTGGTGGCCACTGAAGCATATGATGCAAAGAAAAGACAGCTTAAGTCATGATTTCAATGAGATAATGCTATTTGAGTGTGGCTTTATTAATGATATCAAGAAACCGCAGATTGTTTGGCATATGGCTATCTCCTAAATTTGATATTCATGTCATTAAAAATTCAAACTCAAATTTACTATTCTATTTTTTCTCTGTGGATTTATTTTGTGGAGTTGACTTATTGAGACTTCTGTTAATGAGCAAATATATTCAACAATCTGTTTTTGAGGAGAATCATGAAAACACTCACAAGAAACACAAGCACTATGATAACAACTATATCCCTTTAACTGATAAAAAGGATAGCTCTGTTTTGGCCTAGATTTCACTTGAAGATGCATTTAGTTAAGGCAATGATTATCCTTCTTACTTAACTTTAAAGATGATACTTCTGTGCATCTGAAAAGCTTTCCTATCTAAGAAACCTCAATCTGCTATAGGTTTTGTTTGCACTATTTGTAGACCTTTTCTAAGAATGATCAGTTTAAGCTTTGGATATTTCCCTCTTAAGGATTTTGACTTTTATTTATTTTTCTAAGCAAAATATTGTTTAAAGATAGCAGTCCTGTGTCTGATGTAATGTCTTTCTCACATATCAATGTTTCTTGCATGTCTATGTTGATATCAACTTATTTTTTAGGCACCCGTTAAGCAAAACCTAATGTATTTAATGCTCAGATTTTCTCCATTATTTTTATTTTTCATGACAGTTTGAAATTCCTTGTTCACTCTATCAGACTGGGTTAATACATGGAGGGAGTTCAATGAACATGACCTAGATATAATTCATAATAAGAAAGCGGCTATCATATCACTGAACACACGTGCAGTTCCGAGATGCCACAAGAGATATTATAGTTTCTACTGAAATTTACTTCTTTATTAATGTGAACTTTACTAAATGGAGAAATTACCTTATTTTCCCCACTCCTACATTTATCACTTACTAACATAACAAAGTGTTGTGAAGCACTGTTTAAAAATACAGTTTCCTCATGTTACTACACGGACCACTAGTAAACATTTTCCCAATCTAACACTGTGTCTAATTTCCATTAAGAATATGTGAGCCCTCTGTGCTCACAGTGTGCAGCCTGCTCAGGATTCTCTTTCTCTCTCTGCCCCTCTCCCACTTGCTCTCTCTTTCTTTCTCTCAAAATAAATCAATTAAAAAAAAAAAAAAAGAATATGTGAGTCCTTACTCTCAACAAATCCAGTGCTAAGTAGTTTATGTATTAAAAAAATTTTTTTAATGTTTATTTCTTTTTGAAATAGAGAGACAGAGAGAGTGTGAGCGGGAGAGAGTCAGAGAGAGAGAGAGAGAGAGAGAGAGAGAGAGAGGGAGATGCAGAATCTGAAGCAGGGTCCAGGCTCTGAGCTGTCAGTGTAGTTTATGTATTTTATGTCATTAAATATTTACTGAAAATCTCAAAACGACATTACTGTTTTTCCCATATTACCGATAAAAATCCTGATGCTTAGTGAGATTAATTTGTCCAAAATCACAAAGCAGTGGAATTTGGGGAAAATGTTTAAAACCAAGTCATCAGACCTCAGACATCTTGCTCTTAATCATTACATTACACCAAGTCCAACAAGGTTCTTCAGAGATTATGACACCACTTCTACTCCATTCTATTAGAAACTGCTAATGGCACCTAGCAAGCATGTGGATTCACTTCCCCTTTTCATGTAAAGTAAAAACACAAGTAAATATTTTTATTATTCTTGGTACTTCCCACCCACACATAGATATATCCTATCGTTTATTTGCTTCAAGGTCTTGCTCAAGATTCCTCTGTCTTTGAAACTCCTTTTTAAATTATCTTTACCTGATAATATTCTTCCAAAGTGTATACTACATAGCAATTTTTTAAAAATGTAATACATCATCATTTTTAATTTTGTCAGTTAGTTCTCCAGTAATACCATGTAATGATTTTTTACAGCTTTACTGAGTTATAATGAGTACAAAATAAAATGCACGGTACAATGTGTGTATATATACATATATACAGATATTTCTAGTTGAATAATTGAATCATTACTGGCACAATATGACTGTTTTTTTTTTTTCTTTAGACAGTGAAACTACTAAAAATGTTCTCTGGCACATCATCTCTTTAGAGTAATGACCTTGTGAGCACATCTGATGCTATTTTTATGAGATTATTTCCTTAGTGACATTGCAATATCAGATTCATATTTTTCATAGGACTCACAACATTGCATCTCTAGTGGGCTGGTCTAAATTTAACATTTTTTATGGCTTTAAATTTGAGTGAAAATGTTGTTTTGGAAAGAGAACTTTCTTATCCATTTTCAAATTTTCAAATAAAAACAATAAATATGTCCATAGTTTAAACTGTTGGTATTTAGTTAAGTCTTTATTCCAGGTCAGATATGTAGCAGGCACTAGAAGAAATTAAAATCAAGGTACACAAGAAAAGGAAAATATAACACTATGTGGACTATGTGGATAAATCTTAGGTTCCATGGTAGAGTTCTTAAGTATAAAACATACAATTAAGACCCAAGGTTACAGTTTAATGCACAGAAAATATACATATGCCAGTATTTACCCTCTTGAGTAATAAGCAGCAAATTTTCTAAAATGTAAAAGCTAATGTTTGCCCTTTTAATCCTAAGTTTATTACTGAAAGGTAAAAATCTGAATAAAAAACCCAGTATTTTTTTTTATTTTTTTTATTTTTTTTATTTATATATGAAATTTATTGTCAAATTGGTTTCCATACAACACCCAGTGCTCATCCCAAAAGGTGCCCTCCTCAATACCCATCACCCACCCTCTCCTCCCTCCCACCCCCCATCAACCCTCAGTTTGCTCTCAGTTCTCAACAGTCTCTTATGCTTTGGCTCTCTCCCACTCTAACCTCTTTTTTTTTTTTTCCTTCCCCTCCCCCATGGGTTCCTGTTAAGTTTCTCAGGATCCACATGAGAGTGAAACCATATGGTATCTGTCTTTCTCTGTATGGCTTATTTCACTTAGCATCACACTCCAAAATGACCAAGCAGAAGAATTCCCCTCAGAAGAATCTCCAGGAAATAACAACAGCTAATGAGCTGATCAAAAAGGATTTAAATAATATAACAGAAAGTGAATTTAGAATAATAGTCATAAAATTAATCGCTGGGCTTGAAAACAGTATAGCTGACAGCAGAGAATCTCTTGCTACAGAGATCAAGGGACTAAGGAACAGTCACAAGGAGCTGAAAAACGCTTTAAACGAAATGCATAACAAAATGGAAACCACCACGGCTCGGATTGAAGAGGCAGAGGAGAGAATAGGTGAACTAGAAGATAAAGTTATGGAAAAAGAGGAAGCTGAGAAAAAGAGAGATAAAAAAATCCAGGAGTATGAGGGGAAAATTAGAGAACTAAGTGATACACTAAAAAGAAATAATATACGCATCATTGGTATCCCAGAGGAGGAAGAGAGAGGGAAAGGTGCTGAAGGGGTACTTGAAGAAATAATAGCTGAGAACTTCCCTGAAGTGGGGAAGGAAAAAGGCATTGAAATCCAAGAGGCACAGAGAACTCCCTTCAGACATAACTTGAATCGATCTTCTGCAGGACATATCATAGTGAAACTGGCAAAATACAAGGATAAAGAGAAAATTCTGAAATTTTCTCAGCAAGGGGTAAACGTGCCCTCACGTATAAAGGGAGACCTATAAGACTCGTGACTGATCTCTCTTTTGAAACTTGGCAGGCCAGAAAGAATTGGCACGAGATTTTCAGTGTGCTAGACAGAAAAAATATGCAGCCGAGAATCCTTTATCCAGCAAGCCTGTCATTTAGAATAGAAGGAGAGATAAAGGTCTTCCCAAACAAACAAAAACTGAAGGAATTTGTCACCACTAAACCAGCCCTACAAGAGATCCTAAGGGGGACCCTGTGAGACAAAGTACCAGACACATCACTACAAGCATAAAACATACAGACATCACAATGACTCTAAACCCATATCTTTCTATAATAACACTGAATGTAAATGGATTAAATGCGCCAACCAAAAGACATAGGGTATCAGAATGGATAAAAAAACAAGACCCATCTATTTGCTGTCTACAAGAGACTCATTTTAGACCTGAGGACACCTTTAGATGGAGAGTGAGGGGATGGAGAACTATTTATCATGCTACTGGAAGCCAAAAGAAAGCTGGAGTAGCCATACTTATATCAGACAAACTAGACTTTAAATTAAAGGCTGTAACAAGAGATGAAGAAGGACATTATATAATAGTGACAGGGTCTATCCATCAGGAAGAGCTAACAATTATAAATGTCTATGCGCCGAATACCGGAGCGCCCAAATATATAAAACAATTACTCATAAACATAAGCAACCTTATTGAGAAGAATGTGGTAATTGCAGGGGACTTTAACACCCCACTTACAGAAATGGATAGATCATCTAGACACACGGTCAATAAAGAAACAAGGGCCCTGAATGAGACATTGGATCAGATGGACTTGACAGATATATTTAGAACTCTGCATCCCAAAGCAACAGAATATACTTTCTTCTCGAGTGCACATGGAACATTCTCCAAGATAGATCATATACTGGGTCACAAAACAGCCCTTCATAAGTTTACAAGAATTGAAATCATACCATGCATACTTTCAGACCACAATGCTATGAAGCTTGAAATCAACCACAGAAAAAAGTCTGGAAAACCTCCAAAAGCATGGAGGTTAAAGAACACCCTACTAACGAATGAGTGGGTCAACCAGGCAATTCGAGAAGAAATTAAAAAATATATGGAAACAAACCAAAATGAAAATACAACAATCCAAACGCTTTGGGACGCAGCGAAGGCAGTCCTGAGAGGAAAATACATTGCAATCCAGGCCTATCTCAAGAAACAAGAAAAATCCCAAATACAAAATCTAACAGCACACCTAAAGGAACTAGAAGCAGAACAGCAAAGGCAGCCTAAACCCAGCAGAAGAAGAGAAATAATAAAGATCAGAGCAGAAATAAACAATATAGAATCTAAAAAAACTGTAGAGCAGATCAACGAAACCAAGAGTGGTTTTTTGAAAAAATAAACAAAATTGACAAACCTCTAGCCAGGCTTCTCAAAAAGAAAAGGGAGATGACCCAAATAGATACAATCATGAATGAAAATGGAATGATTACAACCAATCCCTCAGAGATACAAACAATTATCAGGGAATACTATGAAAAATTATATGGCAACAAATTGGACAACCTGAAAGAAATGGACAAATTCCTGAACACCCACACTCTTCCAAAACTCAATCAGGAGGAAATAGAAAGCTTGAACAGACCCATCACCAGTGAAGAAATTGAATCGGTTATCAAAAATCTCCCAACAAATAAGAGTCCAGGACCAGATGGCTTCCCAGGGGAGTTCTACCAGACGTTTAAAGCAGAGATAATACCTATCCTTCTCAAGCTATTCCAAGAAATAGAAAGGGAAGGAAAACTTCCAGACTCATTCTATGAAGCCAGTATTACTTTGATTCCCAAACCAGACAGAGACCCAGTAAAAAAAGAGAACTACAGGCCAATATCCCTGATGAATATGGATGCAAAAATTCTCAATAAGATACTAGCAAATCGAATTCAACAGCATATAAAAAGAATTATTCACCATGATCAAGTGGGATTCATTCCTGGGATGCAGGGCTGGTTCAACATTCGCAAATCAACGTGATACATCACATTAACAACAACAACAAAAAAAAAAACCCAGTATTTTTTAAACACCATTTTATGATTTGGAAGTCTATTACTAACCTATTATTTCTTCTGTATGGCTAATATTCTAAATTTAAATTCTAAGACATGACTTCTAAATGTCACAAATAGTGTGAAAAAATGTCTTTAAAAAATTGGCTCAGATTACTGTTACTTTGGATTCTGGATGGTTATATTCCATTTTAATTAGACTCAAGAAATTACAGTGAAGTTTATATTCTCATGGATGAATATAGAAAAAAATCTTAATTAAGTCCATCTAATTTTATTCTTGTCTAAAAATAATAAATTTATATTTTTCAGGTTCATTGTTTTGACATATGTTAACCTATCTTTGAATCCTGTCACAGTGCATTCATTTGCTTTTAAAAATTGTTTCATTCATACTTATAAACCTTTCCACCAGAGCTTCACAACTCATTTAATACTGTTTTGGAAATTATAAGATAACAATGTGCATAAACTTCTTTATGTGACATTATCACATGTGCCATATACTATGGTGTCAATAAACAGCATTCTCTGATCTGTTTATGAAGTATGTTAGACATAAAGCTTATATTCTTGAGGTCAACTCAAAAATAAGTTTGAAAGGGATGGATCATTTGCTGTTATCTCATTTTACATCAGGAAAACAAGATCCTGAGAAATTAGACAATGTGTAGACATTGCTACAAGTAGCTGTATGGTGATCATCGGGTAGAACACAAAGCTTCCTGCCCCCCAACCCAGAACTCATGACACTGCCATGCTTCCTGTGTGTGTGCACAGAAAGCAGGTGATCTTTGCTCAGAGCCTGGATTCCTGGACTTTCTCTTTCTTAACAATCTGGAAAGGCAGAGCCAGAGCAGATTTAAAATAAATGTGTTTCCTACTTAAGACCACACCGATCTTGACTTTCAAAAGAACTAGAAGTTAACAGCAATAGAAGGAAGGTGTCACTGAGAAGTTGGAAGCCACGATCCAGATTATTCAAAATACATAACTTTCTTCAGCTACTAAGGAATTCTCAGGGAATAAGTCTTACTGTGAATATAGGTGTATAACTCCTACTCATAGACTTCTGTGTGTGTAATTTTTATTTCATGTAAGAATAAATTAGTCATTTGTATAAAACAAGATAATAAAATAAATCGATGAAATTCGATGAAATTGGTTTTAAGGGGAAGTAACCTCATATTTAAATACACATATATGTAATTGAGTCCCTGGGAGACCTTCAAAATTTACAAATTATGAGTAAATATTAATGGAAAGTACTGATTGCTTCAACATATTAAATATGTATTGGGATGCAGGTCCTATTTTCTTCTCTAAGCACAATTTCTGTAATATAGCACTAGTTCAAAAAATAAATGCTGTCTATACATTTACATATATGGTGAAATTTATCCTTCTGTGTTTATAAATTTTAAATTAGTCATTAACATTCCAAAAACTTGTATTATAATGTAATAAATGAATTCTTCTTTTAAAAATTTGCTGCCTTCTCTTGTTACAAGGCTCACAAATACAGATGTCTAATTATTTTGTAAATCCACACATATTTGTAGAGACTTCCTAAACTATTATTCTACTTTTTCCTTCATTTTCCTGCTACATACTCACCGTCTAATCCCTGGTTTAAGAAAGGTTTTCTTCAAATAGTAAATATTCAGGTTTTACAGGTTTTGCAAATTGTTGCAATAATACAACTCGGCCGTTGTCATGCAAAAGCAGTCATAGATGATAGGTAAATACAGGAGCCTCACTGTGTTTCAACAAAACTTTTTTTATGGAAACTAAAGCTTGAATTTCTTTTTTGTTCTTTTTTATTTTTTATTTTAGAGAGAGAGTGCGTGCAAGCAAAAGAGAGAGACAGAGACAGAGACAGATATAGAGAATCCCAAGCAGGCTCCATGCCCAGTGTGGAGCCCAACGCAGAGCCCAATATGGGACTCAATCCCATGACCCTGGGATCATGACCTGAGCTGAAATCAAGCACTGGTGCTCAACTGACTGAGTCACGCAGGCACCCCAAATTTAAAATTTCTTATTATTTTCACATGCCATGAAATGTTATTCTCTTTTGCACTTTTTTTTGGTAGCAACCAATATATAACAATGACTTTCCCATGTTTTTTTTTATTTTGCCCCCACAATGGCTAAGATATTTTACCTTATGATTTAGTGCACATTTATATATCTATATCAATCTGTAAACTTATTGAGTGTAAACGCTCTGATATTCGGTCTATTTTGTTCTACTCTATCCTATTCTGTGTAATCACATATTTGTAAAATTGGCCATGATCTACTAAACTGACTTTACAACCAACTAATAGCTTGTCAATCACAACCTAAAATATGCTGCCTTACAAAAACCCATGCTTAGTAGCATAGATTAACTGTTGAGATTTATAATTTAATGCTGGCCTCTCTTTCCATCCCCTTAGACTGTCACTTCCCTACCAACACTGGCTGCAAGCAACATGCAGTATCCTACTTATATAATATGTACACCTATGTTTCAATGATTTTATCCTTAAACAAAAAGAAGAGGGTTGCTATATCTGCTTATGTAGATAATAATCCTATAAGTAGATAAGATATCCATATATATGGTTATATATACACATATATATGTATATATATGTACTTTTGACAGAATAGTATCATTCTTTTCCTAATGTTTTATAAACTGATTTTTTTAACCTCAGAATTATAAACATAATGTATATTTTTGGAGAAAATTATTTGTATTGATTATTATAATCCATTTTTAATGTATTTTTTTCCTGAAATTCCAATTGGTATGTATTAAAGGTATTTCTAGTTATTGGCTATTATAATTTATTCTATAGTGAATATTTTATATCAAAATTGTGTATTTATAATCCTTTTCCCTAAGAGCAGTGACTAGAAACAAAATTAGAATGTCAACAGTTATGATATATTTAAGACTATTGATAGTGTATCTATGAGTTTTTAAAGATGCTTTTATCAGGTTGAAAAGTTCCCTATAACTCCTAGTTTGTGTAGTTTTAGTGTTTTTATCCTGAAAAGGTATTGGATTTTGTCAAGTACTTTGTTGCATCAACTGAGACAATCAATTTGTTTTTTTTTTTCTCTCATTCTATTAATGTGGTGTATTACATTGATTGGTTTTCTTAGGTTGAGCCAATCTTGAAAAAGTTTATTAATTAGAAAAAATCAATTGACCATTTTTGGGAGTATTCCTGAAATTTATATTTTATTCCACTGATTTACCTATTTATCTTTTACTAATATTACCTTTTCTCGGTTAGTGGCTTTAGAATAATCTTGAAATAAATTAGTGTGAATTCTTAAACTTTTATCTTCTTTTTCAAACTTATTCTGTCTATTCTAGCTTCTTCATATTTGGAGAAAAATTGTGGATTTGGCTTGCCAATTTCTGCAAAATAAGCCAGGGAAGGGAGTTGGAAATTTTAGTTTTAATGAAAAAAATTATGTTTATTTTTTACTGAAGTTATATACACATTGTCTATTGGCATGAAGCTTTAAACAAGTATTAACATTAATTAATTTACAGATGCTATAAAAATTAACTAATAAACAGTAGAGGTAACGCTGAGAATTTTAGAAAAAGCATATTTCTCTTTGATATTCACAATAAAATCTTTCTGTATGGGTGGGGTCAGGCAGTTATTTACTCCTTGTTCCCTTGTGTACATTTATATTCGAAATACGATGTTCTCGAGTCCTTTTCAAAAGCGATTGCTGCCAGCTGTAGCCAATCTGTTAGTGCAATAGAAATGGAATTAAATACAGTTTTTAGTTAGCTAAACTTATGTACCAAATCCCATACACAAAAAAGACACACACACACACGCACACATGTATCTCAGATGCAGATGTCAAGGGTTAAACATGTAGATACTATATGTGAGAATGATTGTTTATACTTCAGAATTAAGAAGACCAATTTGCAGTCCAGTACAAATTCCCCCTGAATAATCAAAATGCTGGTGTTACCTAATAGCTAGCAAATACCTTCTTCCTGTCTTTAAATTTTTACTTTGTTTTTGTTGAATGGAATATAAATCAGTCATCAGGAAATTTGCATCACTGAATCTTTTTAGTTAGTTCTTAATTGACTATATTTCTAACATTGATGCTTCAGGCTTAGGATACATACAGGTTATGTCTAATGGGATCTGACTAGTAAGAGCCAATACTAAGGATTTTACCAATAAAAAATACAAAATTTGGTGCACACACGCCAAATATTATAAAATAGCAGTTGCAAATTAAAAATCTAAAAACAGTCAAGGTCATGAAAAGTCCTTATACTGTAGTTTCCCTTTATAATTGACAGTTACATGAACAATTCATTTTCTAAATTATTTCCACAGAGGAATTTAAGACAAATTTATCTTAAGAATGTATCTCATATGTAAAAGTTTAAATAGATTGCCAAATAGTTGTGAAGTTTATAGGGAAGAATATAATTTTTGGAGATTGTTATTCCTCTTTATAATGAAAATAAAATATTTAGATACTACTTTGAATCTTTTAGAAACAGGGTCTATAAAGTTTCATAGGTGAAGGGATGTGACTGACAGCTGGAATTATTTGTTATTAAAGTTCAATTTACATAAATTGCACAGACCTTGTATATTCACAGGAAGTGACATGAAGCATATTTTTATCATCCCAAAGAATTTTTCTGTGCCTTTCCTGTCAATCTGGACCTCACTTACCATAGGCAAATAATGTTCTAATTTCATTCACCAAAGATGATGTTTGCCAGATCCACAACTGCACGTCAATTGAATATCACATCATGTATTCTTTGGTGTCTGAATTTTTCTAAGCATAATTTTTAAAAAGATTTTCCAAGTTGCATATTATTAATAGTCTATTCTTTTTATTGCTGAACAGTATTCCATTACATGCATACCACAATTTATTTATACAAGCAATAAAAAATCTGAAGTTTTTTTTTTTTTTTTTTTTTTGCCTGCTTTCAGGCTTCTGCAAACCTTTTTGTACAAGCGTTTTTATTATTGTGTTTTCAGTTCTCTTGGGCAAATACCTAGGTACGTAATCTTTAGATCAGAGTATAGCTATAACAACACCCCAGCAGGTCTGAAGGATTAACTTGCTTCAAGCTTATGCACATCTTGCTTGCTGACTCAAGTCCCTTGATCTGTAGCAGAACTAACTCACTTTCTTTGAGATTTGCAGACCACTGGCTTTGAGGAGTGAAGAACCAAACTTTTCCACAAGATAAGGCCTGACTGCATTTGAAAACTATTGCCGCAGATGCTAGCAGATGCCAGCAAATCTGTTCAGGATCGTGCTGGCATATGACCAACTGCCTGGGCACCAGGTTCTTCTACATGTAGCCCCTTCCTTTTGCCACGCCTTTACCTTTGGACAGGAAGCAGTCTTTGGCCTCCCGTGGACAGGGAAGATAGTCTTTGAGACATTAGTCCACTATCTCCCCAGGTTGCCAGCTTCCTAAATAAAGTACTTTCCTTTCCCACCACCCTTGTTTATGGAGTATTCAATTTTTTTTAATGTTTTCATTTATTTTTGAGAGAGACAGAGACAGAGAGTGAGCAGGGGAGAGGCAGAGAGAGAGGGAGGCACAGAATCTGAAGCAGGCTCCAGGCTCCGAGCTTTCAGCACAGAGTCCAACGTGGGGGCTCAAACTTGTGAACCACCAGATCATGGCCTGGGCTGAAATTGGATGCTCTACCCACTGAGCCACCCAGGCACCCCCGGAGTATTGACTTTTGAGCCTCAAGCAGCCAAATGTGAATTCTGAACCTGTTGGTTCTCTAGTAACACAGGTAAATGTTTACCATTATAAAAACTTGTAAACCATTTTCTAAACTGGTGATACAATCTTGCAATCTACCAGCAACATATAAGAATTCACATTGCTAGGGGCGCCTGGGTGGCTCAGTCGGTTAAGCGTCCGACTTCAGCCAGGTCACGATCTCGCGGTCCGGGAGTTCGAGCCCTGCGTCAGGCTCTGGGCTGATGGCTCGGAGCCTGGAACCTGTTTCCGATTCTGTGTCTCCCTCTCTCTCTGCCCCTCCCCCGTTCATGCTCTGTCTCTCTCTGTCCCAAAAATAAATAAATGTTGAAAAAAAAAAAAAAGAATTCACATTGCTACAAATCCTCACCAGGTATTGATGCTGTTAATAAATTTCATCTTTGCCTTTCTGCTATGCACCTAGTATCAGGAGCTCACCAGGGTTGAGGGAGAAATTGCTGAGCTCCCAGGTGTTGGAGTAGCCAATTAAAGCAAGTCAAAAATGAAAGAGTTAAGCCTTTAATCACTTACTGTGATGCTGTAAGCAAGAGACTAAAAAGTGCTCTGATTCTCCCTGTTACATTTCCCCCTATAGAACTTCCCCTGGAACTACATGGCTCAGCACAGACCTGTGGATTTTCTCACTGTTGAGGGAGCCTGAACAAAGTCTGGTACTCTGGAAGCTACTAGATGGATTTTTGGGATGGAGCTGTCATGGAAAGGCTAGGCATGGAAAATACTGCGAACTGAGTCAGAGTGGGGAAAAGTATCTTCATGATTTCTCCTCTTCCTCTCGTACCCAATAAGTAAGTCTCAGTGAATGTACCTGAGAAAAACCTCTGTCCAAGACCTCAGATAAAGAGACCTAGAATGAGGGCATCAGGACTGGGAAAGCAAATTTTTGTGCTTTTGCTGCTGATACCTCTGCTTAATTTACAAAACTCTGAATACATTGTGATTATCCTTGCTTTAAGCTTTCAATGATCTTTTAAAGAAGTAAAAAAAAATAATAGAATATTGTCTTTTCTATCTATCTACATATATACCATTTCCAGAATACTTTTTGTTCTTTGTGGTTTTTAGTGTTATCTTATCTCTGTTTGAAGGATATCTTTTTGTATTTCGTGTAGTCCAGAACTAACAGTCAAATTCTCTGAGTTCTTCTTTATCTTCTAACACTTTGTTTTGTCTTAATATTAACAAATATTTTCACCGGATAATGAATTAAAATTTGACAGACTTTTCTTTCAACACTTTAAAGATGCTGTTCCATTGTGTTCTTCTCTCAGGCATCAAAATCATGTCCTACTTGCTTTCCAATGTGTTAAAAAGGTTTCTTTCTATAATTTGTATAGTTTTATAGTCTTACAGAAGAGGTTAGGCTGATAAGAGACACACTGTTGTAGTTAAGTGCCTAAATATGGCCTTACTGACAGCAAATATTATATTTCATTTCACTGGATTCATATTTGTATTCAATGAATGAAAATTCTAGTACATATAGAACTATGCTTGGCTTAGTAATAATATTGGAACAATGTTGTCAAAAGTATTTCCATTGCCTATGTCAACAATATAATTGTGTTTTGTTCTATAATGTTCAATATTAGACAGTCATAATCTTTGATAATTTTTGGCTACTATAGAATACTTACATTTTTAAGTATTGTTCAATTGTTATTACCAATAGAATTATGCCAAAATGTGGTCTTTCTGGAAAGCTTGATAAGTAACAGAAATAGTATGCCTAGGTGATTTAACTTTTCTAAAGTGAGCGCTTTTGGGCATCATTATCATGCAATAGTATATTATTACACTATCAGTACAATATATATTGTTTCCAGGAGGCCTAGCAACTGTTTGACTTAAACTTGTGGTACCTGGTTCTTGATGATTTTGAAAATAATAAAAATTAATAAATATCTTATAATTGTTAATGTTCTGAAAATTATGATCATGAGTTCAACTAAGTTAATATGCTTCTTTGAACATTGAAAACTATGTTGAGTTTTGTTGGTCCATAGAACATTTGCTGACTGTTATATTGAGTAAGATGCATGGAAATTTTATGTTGGAGTTGAAAATTATCAGTTCTTGTACACTCTGAAAAAAACCCTCCAGAGATCAGAGCAGCATTGACTACAGTATTAATATTTTAGATATTGTTTACTTTCAGGAGAAATCTCATTGGCAATTTATTTGAGCTAAATAATTGATGGTTCTGGTTGTGTGAGTTTCCTCAGAATATTACAGCCTTGTTTGTATTATTTTATTTGTATTTCCAATCGTACAGCATGCTCCTTTTCTACTGAACTATTCACAATTCACTGAAAATGTCTAATTCTATCAATTCTGTGAAATTTCTCTTACTATTACACCTGCATGGAATGACCCAACCCACTTGCTACTACTGAATATCAATGGACAGTTCAAAGTTAATTCAAGTACCACACCCTCTATGGAGTGTTCTGGTTTCCGAAGCAGAGTTGACCGGTCCTTACTTTTTGTCAGCAAACATGTTCATGCTTTTTAAAATATATTTCTATTTCTCTTTAGAGACATAAGACTTGAAGGATCTGCAGAAAAGTACCTATGTAAAATAATTTAAATGCAGGGGTCTGTGTAGGTATTCAGTACTAGCCATTGCCTTTTTTAATTTATGTCCAAGTTAGTTAGCGTATAGTGCAATAATGATTTTAGGAGTAAAATCCAGTGATTCATCCCCTACATATAACACCCAGTGCTCCTCCCAACAAGTGTTTTCTCTGTATTTAAGAGTCTTTTATGTTTTGTCCCCCTCCCTGTTTTTATATTATTTTTGCTTCCTTTCCCTTATGTTCATCTGTTTTGTATGTTAAATTCCACATATCGGTGAAGTCATATGATATTTGTCTTTCTCTGACTAATTTCGCTTAGCCATGATCTTCTTAACTCTCTATATCTCAGCTTGTTTGAAGCCAACTCTCATGACTACTTGAGTTGTTATTAAGATTATATGACCTAATGAATATAAAGGACCTAAAACAGTAGGAGCATAATAAGCTTATGGTAAGTTTTATTGCAATGTTCCAGAAACACTAGGTGTCTCCACTTTCTAACACAGTTTTCAAAGTGCAATTAAGCAGACTCTTTACCATTTATCTCAATGATAACTGGTAAGTAAAAGAAAAAAAATACTCAGAAATTATTTAAATGACATTTGATTATATTTTTCAATGACCAAAATAAAACATTCAGTCGTTTTGAGTTATTGCTAGATTGCCAAGTTTAAATTATTTCAAACAAACAGAGCTCAAATTAGAACTCATAATCACCAATCATTATGTCATAATTTCTGAATATATCCAACAATTGATGGAAGGCACAAGGTGAAATATTGGTAATGCACAACATAAATAAGGTTGGGAGACAATCATCATGGAAATGTAATTGCATTTTCACATTTGTTTATAAAACACTTCAAACCTTGTTATGTGAGATATTCTTTTTAAGTGATCCTATTCCATAAACATTGCCATAATTATAATTACTAAAGAAATAACTGAAAAAATGGATTTAGTTTAGTTATTTATGTGAAGTTAGTGAGAAAGTGTCATATTTAGTGAGTGGTGAGCAGAAAAAAAGGAAAGCAGCTCTAATACCTAGTAAAACTTCCTAAATAAAATTTTACTTAAACACATATAAATATCACTCTTATTTGTAAAGTTGCTTAATGCTTCTTGGAAGGTAATGGGAGCAGTGTTTTTAAAAAGTGAAGCAAAGGATCTACTAAGCACTAGTATTTCTATATGAGGGTTTAGACTGATGGATATTTGTTTCATTCAAAAATAAATATTAATTTTCTAATGATGCAAAAACATAATACATCTTTTCACTTAAAAAAACAGAGTTAACAGTCACTTATTTTGTGATTTGACATTAGGTCCACAATGAAAGGCAACTATGCAAAAGGTAAAGGATTTTGCTTTAGACATAGATCTTCATTGGCAAATATTCCTTTTTAAATTTTTTTTTCAACGTTTATTTTATTTTTTTGGGGACAGAGAGAGACCGACCATGAACGGGGGAGGGGCAGAGAGAGAGGGAGACACAGAATCCGAAACAGGCTCCAGGCTCTGAGCCATCAGCCCAGAGCCCGACGCGGGGCTCTAACTCACGGACCGCGAGATCGTGACCTGGCTGAAGTCAGAGGCTTAACCGACTGCGCCACCCAGGCGCCCCAGCAAATATTCCTTTAGAGTAAAATGGTAGCCAGTGTCTACAGAGTTATATAGCACAGCTCAGAGGAGTGCTACAGCAATTTTCCGCTTGGATAGATTGTTTTAGATTGCTTCTCTCATCTGAAGTGAACGTGATTAACAAGATGAAAGACAACACTAAAAATTGTTCAAAGGGCTTTAAAAGTCAATAGTGAGAACAAATTAACTGATTATATAAAGTAGCTAATTTCTACCATCATAAGAATCACTCCTCTTACATGGAATCCATTCACTTATCAGACACATCTTTGGTGATTATGTTTAAAGGTAGAGTAGAAAAAGTGCTTTATAAAACTTAAGCTTTTTATGGGGAAAATATGTTATTTACAATCTCCTTACTGATTTATTTTCAAGTTTACTTTCCTTATAGTTTAACAAATGGTAGGATATGTAATTTAGGGTAATAATTTTTAGTCAAAATATGTTTTCCAATTCCTTAAGTGGATTTTCCAAAGTCACTAAAACATGAATAAGATCAAAGACATGTAAAGATTTGGGCATATTTAAAAATAATCAATTCACATTCTTAAGACCAAACAGCAATCCTACTTGTTAACCAGAACAAGATCTTCTTTTTATTCTGCTCATATAATCCTATCAGAGCCCTGGGTAAAATCCTGTTTCTCAGAATGATTATACTTATTTTTTTCCACATTCCACATCATGTATTTAACAACTGACAGGGTACAAATATAAATGAATACAATCAGAATCGACTTAACAAATGTGATCCTCAGAAATTTTTTACCATGTAGATGACTTATTAATGTTTTGACTCTTAACGACATTGTTATCACTAGTGTTGTTACTTTTACTACTACTTAACTTTTTGTGTTTGCAAATTTTGACTCCCTGTAGTGAAATGTCGGTTAGCTCAGTCAGCACCTGTAGCAAATGATGTCAGTGCTCTGCCAGTATCCCCTTGGATGTCTGTACCATTTTCAGGTACTTACGTTTCCAATGCCCAGCACTTGTGTCTATTTTTCAGATGGTTTCCCCTACACTGTCAGAACTTAGATATAGAGCAAGGGAATTACTTGTGCAATTACTCTCTCTAGGAAGCTGCCCTGAACCAAAGACCTATGGGTATGGAAATATAAATATTTCTGCTGTCCTGCCCCAAACAGAAGAATAATGTGACCTTGCCACTGATCCTAAAGTTTCCTTGTGGGAATGAGTTAAAATCATGCACTGGGGTACCAGACTTGAGTTGTACTTTTGCTTGGCTTTCTTCCCTTCTTCGTTTCACTCTGCTATCTCTGTTAGATTGTCCTGTAAATAAATCACTTTTTTGTTGTTGCTGATTTAGGTTATTTATTAAATCTAGTTAATTAGCATATAGTGTAATATTAGTTTCAGGAGTAGAATTTAGTGATTTATCACTTACATGTAACGCCCGGTGCTCATCCCAACAAGTGCCCTCCTTAATGCCATCACCTATTTAGCCCATCCCCCACCCACCTCCACTCCAGCAACCTTCAGTTTGTTCTCTATAGTTAAGAGTCTCCTATGGTTTGCTTCCCTTTCTTTTTTCCTACTTCCCCTATGTTCATCTGTTTTGTTTCTCAAATTCCACATATGAGTGAAATCATATGGTATTTTTCTTTCTCTGACTGACTTGTTTCACTTAGCATAATACACTCTAGCTCCATCCACATTGTTGCAAATGGCAAGATTTCATTCTTTTTGATGGCTGAGTAATATTACAGTATGTATGTAAATATATGTTTTATATATATATATATATATATAATTATATTTAATATATAAATTGATTCATTGATGGACATTTGGGCTCTTTCCAGAATTTCACTATCATTGATGTTGCTGATATAAACATTGGGATGCATGTACCCTTTCAGATCAGTATTTTTGTATCCTTTGGGTAAATACCTAGCAGTGCAACTTCAGTGCAATCATAGGGTAGTTCTAGTTTTAATTTTTTGAGGAGCCTCCATACTATTTTCCAGAGCAGCTGTACTAGTTTGCATTCCCACCAACAGTGTAAGAGGGTTACCCTTTCCTCTGCATCTTTGCCAACGTCTGTTGTTTCCTGTGTTGTTGTTTTAGCCATTCTGACAGGTGTGAGGTGATATCTTATTGTAGTTTTCATTTGTATTTCCCTGATGATGACTGATGTTCAGTATCTTTTCATGTGTCTGTTAGCTGTCTTTATGTTCTCTTTAGAAAAATGTCTAGTCATGTCTTCTGCCTATTTCTTTTCTTTTGTTTTAATGTTTATTTATTTTTGAGAGAAAGAGACAGAGCGTGAGCAGGGAAAGGCAGAGAAAGAGGGAGACACAGAAACCCAAGCAGGCTCCAGTCTCTGAGCTGTCAGCACAGAGCCTGACATGGACTCGAACCCACAAACAGTGAGATCATGACCTGAGCTGAAGTCTGGCATTTAACTGACTGAGCCACCCAGGTGCCCCTTCTGCCCATCTCTTAACTGGATTATTTGTTTTTTGGGTGGTGATTTTGATAAGTTCTTTATAGATTTTGGACTAACCTTTTATCAGATATGTCATTTGCAAAAATCTTTTCCTATTCTGTCAGTTGCCTTTTAGTTTTGTTGATTGTTTCCTTCACTGTGCAGAAGATTTTTTATCTTTATAAAGTCCCAATAAGGCACTTGCAAACAAAACTTCCAGGTCTGATTCTGTGGAACACAATTTAGGACAATACCCAATTCCAAGTTCCTTCTCCTTTTCTTGATTTTACTAACAGTTTTTAAAAGCTAAAAATTCAATTTCCCTACCTTCCTTATAGCTCAACTAACCTAAGGCTTTCAGAATTCTAGGTTTGACTTTACTGAGCCTCTGAAATAAAGGAAACAGCAATCTGTCTATGGTTTTTATAATGAGAGACAAACTTGCATTTTTCTTGTTTTAGCTAGAAATTTGAATATTTCTGAATAGATTTTGCTTTTGGAAGAAAGTCACCATATTTTCTACCTCTTTATTTCTTTTTATTGCTATCTGTAGCATAAAAATATTATGCATGTCTACAAAGACTATTATGTGCAATTATTATATATTGCATGTTGATAAGTAAAAAAGTACTTCACTTATTTTTCTTTAGTTTATTTATTTACTTTTAAGAGAGATAGAGAGTAAATGAGAGTGAGTGCAAGTGGGAGAGGGTCAGAGAGAGAGGGAGAAAGAGAATCCTAAGCAGGAGCCTGATGTGGGGCTCAATCCCACTATCGTGGGAGCATGACCTGAGCTGAGATCAAGAGTTAGATGCCAACTGAGGCACCCAGGTACCCCTCACTTATTATAATATATTATTTATTGATATCATACATGTATAATTTATTTCTTTTCTCACCAGAATAAAAACTGGTTGATGGCAAGGAAATAGATTTTATCACTGTGTCTTTAATGCTTAAAAGATGTCTAATGCACATTAAAAATTCAATAAAACTTTTTTAATTAATTAAATCAGTTGAAAAATACAATATATGCATAGAGCCATGTAAATTAATATTCTACTTTTGAAGCTTTCAAGGTAACATTGTATATGTTTTGCCCCTCAAAGGAAACTCAGAAAACATATTATTGATTATTGGATCTAATATGCTGATGCTGCCTAAATATTTTTATGGACAGCAGACTATCTGGTATACATTTAGATAAGTACATATGTGAGTGGATGAATGCAAGAATGAATACAGGCTAATAATTTTGACTGCAGTTTCTATAAAGGATTCCTTCTGAGTTCATGAAAAGCATGTATGTTATATTTTATTTCAAAGTGCAAGTTTTCTTCCTTCTTCTTCTTCTTCTTCTTCTTCTTCTTCTTCTTCTTCTTCCTCTTCTTTTTTTTAACTTGCAATAATTGATGGGGATAACAAGCACCAGGGGAGAGGTAGTGTGGCATATAATCCAAAGCACCCTGGACCCAAATCAGGGAATCTTAGTTTGCTATTTATTAGCTACATAATTTTGGAGGTATTTTAAGTCTCTTCTAAAATAGGGGTAAGTGTGACCTTACAAAGCTGCATTGTCATCAACAGTAGCTATGCATACTCTTCATGCAGTACACAAGCAATGGATGTGGTTTTTAATACTTTTTATTTTATTTTTGAGAGAGAGAAAGCGTGTGGGAGGGGCAGAGAGAAAGGAAGACAGAGCATCTGAAGCAGGCTCTGCCCTGACAGCACAGAGCCCAATGCGGGGACTCGAACTCATGAACCATGAGATTATGACCTCAGGTGAAGTCAGAAGCTCCACTGACTGAATCACCCAGATGCCCCTAACCAATGGGGATTTAAGGTATCTGCTATTAGATCGAAGTATATAAATTAGCTGTTTTTTATGAATTTTAAAAAATGGTTGGATATTGGTAATTCACAGTTCAATCTAATTTAATAAAATATATTTTGAGATTATAGAAATTGATACGATTCTGTCCTGCCGTATCAAGATTCTCACACAGAGAGGTGTGACACTGAGGGTGTTCCTTTCAGGAAGCAACTTTATTGGTGCCGGCACTGATCAGTTGGGTTTGTATGTGGCTTAGTTTTTTACACATTTTCTATTCATTTGTCTCCCATATATGGTAGCACACACAAACATACAGTCTGATTCAGTGGTCTCATGGTACAAGGTCGTGAAGGATGTCACGTGCATGTATAGCCAGGTTGTTTTGAGGCTTGCTTCTTTGTTTGTTTTGTTTTGTTTTTCCTTAGGGAGGGGACCCTACCGCACTGCTGTTCGTGTTCATTGAAGGATTAGGCGAACAAGTGAGTTTTTATATTAAATGACCTAAACGGTAAAGTAAATCATATAGTTGACTCAAGCCCTATTTAGAATCACTTATTGCTGTTAAAGCTGGCTTATAGTAAACATTAGCTAAATGCCATAATGGAGGACCTGTGAATCATATTTTTATTATTTAGGATTATAGATGCCTTTCCTCCAGTTTGGTGATTTTAGGTTAGTGTATGTTCGTATACTCATATGTATGGGTTAAACGTGCCCACTTATAACATAAAACACGTTAACTACTTTGTTTATATAATTTAATGAGAACAGAGGGCAACTGAGTATTCAGCCTTGTGTCCTAGGTCTACCATAAGTTGACCAGTAGGTCTTTACAATGAATTGGAAACTCTAGGTCACACCTTTACCCCATTATCAACATACTGAGACATATTGTCTTTCCTTAATTACATGAAAATTGCCTTGAGGCATTTTTAGTCATACTCTCCACTAACTTCATATTTTCAACATATCACTATTTAATTGCTGTAGGATACATTATCAAATGAATTAATTCAGAAGGAAATGCATCCTTGAGGGAACTCTCTGTGCATGATTTGCTGAGTATTCTCTGACCTAACACAGTTAAATTATCAGTGATTTTTTTTTTTTTGGTCAAAAATCTTTACATTTGTATGTTAGTAATATCAAATATCAAAAATAATCCATATGTACCATACATGACTAATTCATAAGAACTAAACGAAAAAGGAAATGAAAATTCCCTTCTAAGTTCCCGTGGGGAGAGAGCAGTTGTCAGTTTAATTACCTTTTTCTTTTTTACATTTATAAAGTAGACCCGTGAAATTAGACACTGTTTATTGCAATGTTTCAAGTGAGTTTTATATTTATGTCAGCTTCTGGAATGAGGCAAAATTAGTTTGGGGAGAGAACTTAAAGGTCACGTAATCCAAACAGATAAGAAAACAGATCTGTGAGGTTTAGTGATTAATCGAAGACTGCAGTTATTTAAAGATAGACACAGTGTTTGAATACAAGAGAATGAGTAAGAGGGAATAGTTGAAGTAGAGGTGTCAGGCTACGAGTTACAGAAAGAAATCAGGAGGCAGAAATGATTTTTCAGAAGTGAAGAGCAAGCTTTTAGATGTGTTGCATTTGAAATAGAAATGCCCAGCAGGCAATTAAGAGATCCAGGCTTGAAACTTAAAGTAGAGAGATTAGAGTTGGAGATGTGGGTTTTAGGATCAGCCTCAGAGTGGTGATTGTTAAGCACTGGGCTCAGTGAATTCTCTGGGGAGGGTTAAGACTGAAGACTAAAAATTTCAATAAGCATATATAAGGGGGTAAAAAATAGGAAAATATAAAGTGACTTCAGGAGACTTTCTCTCATTGCCTCACTCTTGCTTATGTATTCCTCTGCCCTATGTCTTCTGCTTCACATCCAACACTATTATAAAGATCACTAAGAACCAGTCATCTTCAGTACAAAAAGAAACAACATCCCATTTCTCTTCCCCAAACACATGCATAAGCCTATCTCTACCTGGTGTTTCTTAGCCACCTTTCTTGAAAGATTATGAACTCACTGTCTTCCTTCCTTTCTATGTTTTTTTTTTTTTTTGAAACTCATACACTATGGCTTTAGCTCCTACTGCCCTACTCAGCTTTATAAAGTCACCAATCAATAGCTCCTTATAGTAACTACAAGGTACAAACTTCAGTGCTTATTCTGTTTGACTTCCTGGAATGAAGTGATTATGTTAACCACATTCTCCCACAATATTCTCTTTCCTAAGCGCTATGCCAAACCTCTTTGGCTTCTCTTTTTCAGTCACAATTTTATTGAGTCTTTTTCCTTTTCCCTAAGTGTTAGTGTTCCCTGAATTATGCAAGAGTTGTACCTCATTTCTTACCTAATAACCACATCTGGATAATTTTCTCACAACCTTTCGTTTAAATGAATTAACACCCATAAGTCATTTAAATTTTTTTCAATGTTTATGCACTTTTGAGAGAGACAGAGAGACAGAGTGTGAGCAGGGAAGGGACAGGGAGAGAGGGAGACACAGAATCCAAAGCAGGCTCCAGGCTCTGAGCTGTCAGCACAAAGCCAGGGGGTCAAACTCACAAACTGCAAGATCATGACCTGAGCCGAAGTCAGATGCTTAACCGAGTCCCCCAGACAACCCATTCTTAAGGTATTTAGAAGTAATACAGAGTAAGTGCTGTACAGGAAGAAAAAAAAAACATTATTACCACTTGTGTGCTAATTAATCACAGGTTATACCTCTATTTTTTTCAGTTATTTTGGGCTTGACCAAAATCATGTTTTCTAATATACAAAATCCCTAGGAATTGCATTGAGCAAAGATGGAAGTATACCCAAATTGAACTTCACAGGCAAGTCACTTGGTACTATAAACTAAATATGCTTAAAACTGATCTAAGCACTAAGCCCCTTCCCTCAGTCTGTTCTCTTTGTGAAATGCTGATCTCTTTGTGTAGACATATATGCTATGTGTAATTACCTGCCCTTTTGCATTGTGAAGTGCTTAGAATTTCCATGCTTACAAAATAAACTCCTTATTAATTTGTAAATAAGGCTCACATATGAAAGTCAGTATCATTTTCCAAACCAAGTCATTAACATCTTGACATAAAACAATAATTTGTAAAGTACACAAAATGTAGAACAAATCTAAATTTAGAATGTAGTCTTTTTCATGAGCTTGTGTGAGTTTGAGGGGAGGAACACACATGTAAATCTGTCAGGTTTGTTACCATCGTATTCAAGTCAATGTTGACAATTTTTCTGTCACAGTAATATAACCCAAAGGAAATAATATTTCTTTTTTTTTTTGAAGTTTATTTATTTTGAGAGAGAGACAGGGACAGAGAGAGAGTGAGCATGATCAGGAGAGGGGCAGAGAGCGGGGTGGGGGTGAGGGATAAAGAATACCAAGCAGGCTCTTCACTGTCGTCATGGAGCCCGACAGAGGCTTGAACCCACAAACCATGAGATCATGATCTGAGCAAAAATCAAGATTCAGACATTCAACTGACTGAGCCACCCAGGCAACCCAAAAGTAATATTTCAGGTTGAAAACCAATTATATCTTCATACATGTCTATTTCTCCCACTTTACTGTGAAGTCCCAAAGAGGCTTTAAAGTGTTTGCAGCACTCAATAAATTTCTGATGTGTCAGGAAGAACTAGGAATTACAACATTACGGATATAAAAAAGAAACGATTTCTAGAAGGGTAATCAGTGGTTCAAAGAACAGAGAAGACAACTAGGAAGTAATCAATGACCTTTGATAAAGAAGGATTACTTAAATGATGGGATATGGAATTAGAGTAGGATAAATGAAAAGATAAATATTTATGAAATTATGCTAAAGAGAAGGTATGATTAGGATAGGTGTGATACTATTCAGGGTAGGCTAGATAATACAAAAAATAATAATAATAAACCCTCATTTTGACTTCTTAACATCAAAGGTTGAATTCCTTTTTATGGTTGGTAGGGGTTTTGTTACATATAGTCACTTATGGATCCAGGTGACATAGGCTCACCCATTTTGAAGTTGTCAATACACCTTACATTTTCATATTGGAAATATGGCTTCCTTAATATTTGTAGCAGGAGAAGGGAGCTGAGGAACTACAAGTGGACTTCTCCTGAATCACTTTGGAAGGTTTTAGATTTGAGGTCACTAATCAGAACTAACAACACGCTCAGCCTCACTGAAATGCAGTGTGGGAAATCAAGAACAGATACTGGAATATTTGGTGAACTCTTACTGTGATTTCCATAGATACTGAATTGCAGAGAAACTTGACATAGATACTGAATTGCAGAGAAACTTGGCAGAATTAAATTCAGTTTTACCCCCTTACAATATATGGCAAATTAAAAATAGAAAGGGTTAGAAAAACATGTTACAATGGCTAAAAAGAGATTGCATTCAATATTCAAGAGATGACTAATGTTATGGCCTAGGCACAACTTGCTATTCACTCTTTTCTTTTAATTTCCTTTCTGTTCCTTTCCTTTCCTTTTCTTTCTTGATTCATTTTTCGGTGTCTGGCTGCTCCAATCATTCCAGGTTAGTGTCATGATTATCTGATTTTATATTATTTTCTTAACATTGTGTCTATTCCATAATGTACCACCCTCTTCCTGGGACCAGGCTAGCTGTCAATTACCCTTCTTACAAAAGACTTTTAAAATCCTTTCTCAGTTTTTTTTTTCTTTATAAACTGCTTTAGTAGTCAGCCCCAAGTGGACTATAAATAAAAGCAAGAAATAAGAAATCAATATCTTGTTGGGAACAGCAGGACCAGTCTACACAGAAGCACTCTTTATTAGATTTTTAATCAAATGTGTTAATTTGATCTAGGTCTACACTCAATCATACCTGTTATATGATATACTCTTTTTAAACTCTGCGAAATAGATATGAAAGAGTAAGTTTACTTCAAAAGTCTCACTTTTATGTTATTACAGTTTCCGAAGACAATAAACTTGGTTGTTATTCATTTAAAAAACATAGTTCTTGGAAAGCTTTGTGGTTTTGTTTTGTTTTGGTACACACCCAGGTCAGGAAAAACAAACAAAAAATATTGCAAAATATTATTTATATTTAAAAACACAGACAAAATTAAATTCAAAGAAAAATTACTCAAAACATAATATATATCATTCATAAAATGATTGCCTCTGTGTAAGACAGGGGGAAAGTATGATTGAGGATTAGGATTTAATTCTATCTTTTATTTGTTATAAATAAAGACATGGGATACAATTCTGACAAAATTTTATTTGTTACCTCTAAATGGTATATGAAGACATTTTTATCATTATGTTTTCATTTATGTTTTTATAATGTAGTTAACAAAATAGCAAATGTAATTTTTAAAAGACCATTCAGTACTTTCTGTCAAGTACTTTCTGTCAAGTACTTTCTGTCAAGTAC
>NW_024412395.1:65290064-65368504 GCF_014898765.1 Herpailurus yagouaroundi | reverse complement strand
AGTACTTTCTGTCAAGTACTTTCTGTCAAGTACTTTCTGTCAAGTACTTTCTGTCAAGTAATGTGCTATACAACTTTGAAAAGATAGTCTATTTAAGGTAATTTATCAAAGTAATAAAAGCAGGAATCTTTTTATAACAAAAATTTTAGTGTTTTTATTTTTGAGAGAGAGTGTGTCGGGAGGGGCAGAGAGAGAGAGAGAAAGGTGTAGAATCCAAAGTGGGCTTCAGGTTCTGGGCTGTCAGCATAGAGCCCAATGAGGGGCTTGAACTCATGAACCATCATATCATGACCCGAGCTGCAGTTGTATGCTTAATTGACTGAGCCACCAGGTGCCCCTTAAAAGCAGGAATCTTAACTCAGATTATGAATGGATGAAAAGGAAGTCTGGAAAAATTAATTTTGAAAAGTGAGACAATGCAAATTATGCACATTTGTTTCACTGCATTTCCCTCTATACATAAAATATTTAATTCTATGGCAATATATATATACAGAAATATGACAATATGGACTTCTTGATTCTTTAGAGAATGTACTCATATATAACCACTTTATAAAAAATATCTCATGTTAACTATACTGAAATTAATATAAAATAAATTAATAAAGGCTGGGAAAAAATAAAAATAAAATAAAATTAATACTTATTATGCTTTATTTGCAATATTTATCCAATCTGAGATGTTTGAAAATGTTATAACCAATCTAAAAAGATCATGTAGAATGGTCAATAAACCACTGATTTTTCAAATTTAAATTATTTATCCAAACAGGGAAGAGAAATGGACTATTTGTTGCCCTTTTAAATAAAATTAGGTATGCTATCCTGATACTTCAATGCCTCTAGTTGTTAAATTCTCATTCTTTCATAGAACACAATAATATTTGCTTATAGGATATTTGTCCAGTCATGTTTTGGAAAAGTCACAAGCTTTTCCAGTTGGGTTTCACACATATTAGAAAACAGCAACAAAACTTTTTTGTTATTTGTTTGATTGATTGGCTTTTGTAAATTTCAGAGACAATTAGAAGGGAATGATACAATGAGAATTAAGTTATAATAAAATTAACATCATAGAAAGTAGGAATAAAGGGAACCCCAGATGTCACCATTTCAATTTCATGAATGAAACAACATTCCTAACAAGTGGTAATTCATTTCTCTTTTAGCCTTCCATAGAAAAGAAAGATAAAGAAAGAAAGAAAGAAAGAAAGAAAGAGAAAGAAAGAAAGAAAGAAAGAGAAAGAAAGAAAGAAAGAAACAAAGAAAGAAAGAAAGAAAGAAAGAAAGGAAGGAATACAGAAAGAAGAAATGAAAAAAGGAAAGAAGGAAGAAAGGGAGGAAGGAAGAAAAAAGAAAGATTATTCCTATAAAACAGAGAATGTATCCAATGAATCTCTATGTCATAGAACACTTTTAGTGAGCAAAATGTGCTTCTCTTAATGTCCATTTATTGATCAATCCCTGAAATTAGGTGTGCAAGAAGTAACCCTTAATTTTGCTTCGAGTAGTTTCATAATTACCATTGAGCACCATTTGGCCTAATGTATGAAAACACTTAAGCTAAATGATTCTTAAGTTGACCCTTTTCCTCTGACATCATCTCAAGATTCTGGAATCTTATGCCAGGCCAAGGTATATGTTTGGACAAGGGAGGGTGAAAGAATGACACCATGATTAATTAATCAGAAATTGCTTCTCTAGCCTGCTGGTGAAATGGGAACTGCAGCATTGGTTGGGTCATCCCATGTCAAATGTCTCGCACATGAAATGATCTTCTCTGGAATCTCTCCACTGCTCAGAAATGATGCCAACCAATGGGGCACAGGTCTTCATTGCCCCAGTACTCACAAACTTTTCTCTCTCTCACCTGTATTTCCCCCAAACCACTAACAAGGAAGCGATTTTCCAAGACTGTTTTGCTCTTCTCTTTTATCTTTTTTATAGACCCTCTAATGTAACCCACGTATTCAGGATTTTTCAAAAAAAAGCTAGAAACAGCGAGATCTACCTGTGTTTTCTGCCCTGCTACATACTTTTTTTAACGTAATGAGAAACATTGAATTTGTACAAATGTGAGAGAAGAGTCATGGAGGAATAAAAACAAAAAACAGAAATAAAAATCCCAAATTAGTATCAACTACATCAATAATCTAGGTACTACATATTATCTGTTTCTTCACATGGAGATTGTAACTCATACCTTCTCCACAGTCTTCTTATTTTACCACCTCAGATATATCACCAGATGAATTCTCTGTCCTCCTGTTTCCTGGTTTATATTGTGATACATTCCCATGGATCAATATCCAATTTTAAACAAGGCTGTCTCCCTGAACATAACCCCCCTCCTGATAAGATACAACAGCTGAACATTACAGAAGGCTAGATGACACTTTAGTATATGCCTTTTCTATCATAATGACACATAATTTTATCTTAAGTTTATCATCACTTCAAACCAGATCATCTCTTTTCATGTTAACAAATGCTGAGCTCTATATTCAATAATCTGTGTATAATGTTGTGTGTATTTAAATTTAAGCATAAAACTTTCCATTTACCTCTATTAAATTCATTGACATTTAGTTATTAATTTTAATATTTTTAAAAATGTTGATTTTAACTAGACTCCACACCCAATGTGGGGCTTGAACTCATGACCCTGATATCAAGAGTCATATGCTCTACTGGCTGAGACAGCCGAGTGCCCCATTAATTTTAACATTTCTGAAAGTAGTAGAAGAAACTTCTCCTAGGTTGTCACACCATGTATGTTTCTCATGCAACAAAAATTCACCAGTTTGGATTGTACTATTTTCTGAAGTATTTTCCCATTAACTTATCTGAAAAGATACTGTTAAAAACAATTTTGAAAATCCATGGGTTTGACTTAGTGTATCAGTTGAGTAGAAACATATTTTAAATATACAGCATTATTTGTGTTTTCTTCGTAGTGAATTTATGCTAATCTGTCATTATTTCCTTTTCTAAGCACCTATGGAAATAATAACCATATTCTAGAATATGGTGGGGTAAATTACATGGGTTATCAGTCTCTAATTTTGAAAATTTATCTATATACATTAGGTAATATTTCTAGTTTCAAGATTTAATAACCTCTGGGATTATTCATTAATAACTATTTTTATATTCATGGTATGTAATATAATTTCTAATATATAACAGTTGCTAATTTTTTTTCAGATGAAAGTAGAAAGGAAGAAAGAAATAACATTCAAATAAGTGAGTTGGAAAAAGTCTTTCAAATAATGTAGTGTTTCCTCTTTCTTGTATTAAAGATATAACCAACAGATATTTAAAAGATAGTCACAGAGCCTCTGCTTAAGACTAAATATCTCATTTCAAATGAATTTAACATATTTCTAAATAAAAAATTAGTGTAACATTTTACTCCCCACTGATTTTGCTATATAAATTTTACTTTTCTATCACTGTCATTTACATCATGTTTATTTAAATAAATTTAGCACAGTTCAAAACTGTTTAAACTTTCAGTGATTGGTTCCAATTTTATAAGTATTGGAATGTTCAATTGTAAAAGCACTTAGACATACACTCTGGAACTTACTAAACCATTAATACATATTTGTAAAATAATTGAGTACAGATCTACAAACGGCTTTTCCAGAAAATCAACTCTGTCAACTCAAGCAAGTCACCTAATATTTTAATGACTCTGCTCCTTGGCTGTAAAAGGAATATAAAAATACCTACTTCATATAATTTTGGGGAGGCTGTAACTAAATAAGTATATGAAAAAGCTTAAGTTTAAAAGATTATTTTTCAAGACTTTTGTGTTTTTACCACTCTATATCTTTCATATTTCATAGCCAAACTTCCTGAATGAATTGTCTAAATTTATCATCCTTTACACCCCAACCCACTGAAATCTATTTTTGTTTCTGAATTATTTGGTTCAATTTCTTTGTAAACTGCTTATCATCAGCCTATCCTTTATTTATTTATTTATTATAACATAACTTTATTTTTTATTTTTTAAAATATACATCCAAATTAGTTAGTATATAGTGAAGCAATGATTTCAGGAGTAGATTCCTTAATGCCTCTTACCCATTTAGCCCATCCCCCCTCCCACAACCCCTCCAGAAACCCTGTTTGTTGTCCATATTTATGAATCTCTTTTGTTTTGTCCCCTTCCCTGTTTTTATATTGTTTTTGTTTCCCTTCCCTTATGTTCATCTGTTTTGTCTCTTAAAGTCTTCATATGAGTGAAGTCATATGATTTTTCTTTCTGACTGACTCATTTCACTTAGCATAATACCCTCCAGTTCCATCCACGTAGTTGCAAATGGCAAGATTTCATTCTTTTTGATTGCCGAGTAATACTCCATTGTGTATATATACCACATTTTCTTGATCCATTCATCCATTGATGGACATTTGGACTCTTTCCATACTTTGGCCATTGTTGATAGTGCTGCTATAAACATGGGGATGCATATGTCCCTTCAAAACAGCACACCTGTATCCCATGGATAAATGCCTAGTAGTGCACTTGCTGGGTCGTAGGGTAGTTCTATTTTTAGTTTTGTCAGGAACCACCATACTGTTTTCCAGAGTGGCTGCACCAGCCTGCATTCCCACCAACAATGCAAAAGAGATCCTCTTTCTCCGCATCCTCGCCAACATCTGTTGTTGCCTGAGTTGTTAATGTTAGCCATTCTGACAGGTGTGAGGTGGTATCTCATTGTGGTTTTGATTTGTATTTCCCTGGTGATGAGTGATGTTGAGCATTTTTTCATGTGTCGGTTGGCCATCTGGATGTCTTCTTTGGAGAAGTGTCTATCCGTGTCTTTTGCCCATTTCTTCACTGGATTATTTGTTTTTTGGGTGTTGAGTTTGATAAGTTCTTTGTAGATTTTGGATACTAACCCTTTATCTGATATGTCATTTGCAAATATCTTCTCCCATTCTGTCGGTTGCCTTTTAGTTTTGCTGATTGTTTCCTTCGCTGTGCAGAAGCTTTTTATTTTGATGAGGTCCCAGTAGTTCATTTTTGCTTTTGTTTCCCTTGCCTCTGGAGATGTGTTGAGTAAGAAATTGCTGCAGGCAAGTCAAAGAGGTTTTTGCCTGCTTTCGCCTCGAGGATATTGATGGCTTTCTGTCTTACATTGAAGTCTTTCATCCACTTTGAGTTTATTTTTGTGTATGGTGTAAGAAAGTGGTCCAGGTTCATTCTTCTGCATGTCGCTGTCCAGTTTTCCCAGCACCACTTGCTGAAGAGACTGTCTTTATTCCATTGGATATTTTTTCCTGCTTTGTCAAAGATTAGTTGCCCATACGTTTGTGGGTCAATTATTGGGTTCTCTATTCTATTCCATTGATCTGAGTGTCTGTTCTTGTGCCAGTATCATACTATCCTGATGATTAAAGCTTTGTAGTATAGCTTGAATTCTGGGATTGTGATGCCTCCTGCTTTGGTTTTCTTTTTCAAGATTGCTTTGGCTATTCGGGGTCTTTTCTGGTTCCATACAAATTTTAGGATTATTTGTTCTAGCTCTGTGAAGAATGCTGGTGTTACTTTCATAGGGATTGCATTGAATATGTAGATTGCTTTGGTTAGTATCAACATTTTAACAATGTTTGTTCTTCCTATCCAAGAGCATGGAATATTTTTCCATTTCTTTGTGTCTTCTTCAATTTCTTTCATAAGATTTCTATAGTTTTCAGTGTATAGATTTTTCACCTCTTTGGTTAGATTTATTTCTAGGTATTTTATGGTTTTTGGTGCAACTTTAAATGGGATTGATTCCTTGATTTCTCTTTCTATCGCTTCATTGTTGATTTATAGGAATGCAACCGATTTCTATGCATTGATTTTATATCCTGCAACTTTTTGAATTCATGAATCAGTTCTAGCAGTTTTTTGGTGGAATCTTTAGGGTTTTCGATATAGAGTATCATGTCATCTGCGAAGAATGAAAGTTTGACCTCCTCCTGGCCGACTTGGATGCCTTTTATTTCTTTGTGTTGTCTGATTGTAGAGGCTAAGACTTCCAATAATATGTTGAATAACAGTGGGGAGAGTGGACATCACTGTCTTGTTCCTGACCTTAGGGGGAAAGCTCTCAGTTTTCCCCATTGAGGATGATATTAGCATTGGGTCGCTTGTATATGGCTTTTATCATCTCGAAGTGTGATCCTTCTATCCCTACTTTCTTGAGGGTTTTTATCAAGAAAGGATGCTGTATTTTGTCAAATGCTTTCTCTGCGTCTATTGAGAGGATCATATGGTTCTTGTTCTCTCTTTTATTGATGTGATGAATCACATTAATTGTTTTGCAGATATTGAACCAGCCCTGCTTCCCAGGTATAAATCTCACTTGGTTGTGGTGAATAATTTTTTTAATGTATTGTTGGAGCCAGTTGGCTAATATCTGGTTGGGGATTTTTGCATCCATGTTCATCAGGGAAATGGGTCTATAGTTCTCCTATTCTGTGGGGTCTCTGTCTGGTTTTGGAATCAGGGTAATGCTGGCTTCATACAAAGAGTTTGGAAGTTTTCCTTCCATTTCTATTTTTGGAACAGTTTCAAGAGAATAGGTGTTAACTCTTCCTTAAATGTTTGGTAGAATTCCCCTGGAAAGCCATCTGGCCCTGGGCTCTTGTTTTTTGGCATATTTTTTATACTAATTCAATTTCCTTACTGGTTATGGGTCTGTTCAAATTTTCTATTTCTTCCTGTTTCAATTTTGGTAGTGTATATGTTTCTAGGAATTTGTCCATTTCTTCCATATTACCCATTTTATTGGCATATAATTGCTCATAATATTCTCTTAGTATTGTTTTTATTTCTGCTGTGTTGGTTGTGATCTCTCCTCTTTCATTCTTGATTTTATTTATTTGGGTCCTTTACTTTTTCTTTTTGGTCAAACTGGCTAGTGGTTTATCAATTTTGTTAATTCTTTCAAAGAACCAGCATCTGGTTTCATTGATCTGTTCTACAGATTTTTTGGTTTCAATAGCATTAATTTCTGCTCTAATCTTTATTATTTCCTGTCTTCTGCTGGTTTTGGGTTTTATTTGCTGTTCTTTTTCCAGCTCCTTAAGGAGTAAGGTTAAGTTGTGTATCTGAGATCTTTCTTCCTTCTTTAGGAAGGCCTGGATTGCGACCGCCTTTGCTGCATCCCAAAGGTTTTGGGTTGTGGTGTTATCATTTTCATTGGCTTCCATATACTTTTTAATTTTCTCTCTAACTGCTTGGTTAGCCCATTCATTCTTTAGTAGGATGTTCTTCAGTCTCCAAGTATTTGTTACCTTTCCAAATTTTTTCTTGTGGTTGATTTTGAGTTTCATAGCGTTGTGGTCTGAAAATATGCACGATATGATCTTGATCTTTTTGTACTTACTTAGGGCTGATTTGTGTCCCAGTATATGGTCTATTCTGGAGAACGTTCCATGTGCACTGGAGAAGAATGCATATTCTGCTGCTTTGGGATGAAATGTTCTGAATATATCTCTTAAGTCCATCTGGTACAATGTGTCATTCAAAGCCATTGTTTCCTTGTTGATTTTTTTATTAGATGATCTGTACATTGTTGTGAGTGGGATGTTGAAGTCTCCTACTTTTACCATCAATGAATTTCTTCATGTTTGTGATTAATTGATTTATATATTTGGGTGCTCCACATTTGGCGCATAAATGTTTACAATTGTTAGGTCTTCTTGGTCTCTAGACCCCTCGATTATGATATAATGCCCTTCTACATCTCTTGATAGTCTTTATTTAAAAAAATGTTGTTTAATGTTTATTTATTTTTGAGATGGAGACAGAGCGTGAGTGGGGGAGGGGCAGAGAGAGAGGGAGACACAGAATCTGAAACAGGCTCCAGGCTCTGAGCTGTCAGCACAGAGCCTAATGCGGGGCTTGAACCCACGAACCATGATATCATGACCTGAGCTAAAGTCATATGCTTAACTGACTGAGCCACCCGGGTGCCCCAATACAGTCTTTATTTTAAGTCTAGATTGTTTGATATAAGTATGGCTACTCCAGCTTTCTTTTGTTGACCATTAGCATGAGGGATGGTTCTCCATCCCTTGATTTTCAATCTGAAGGTGTCTTTAGGTCTAAAGTGGGTCTCTTGTAAACAGCATATAGATGAATCTTGTTTTCTTATCCATTCTGTTACCCTGTGTCTTTTGATTGGAGTATTGACTCCATTGACGTTTACAGTGAGTACTGAAAGATATGAATTTATTGCCATTATGATGCTTGTGAGTTGGAGTTTCTGGTGGTGTTCTCTGGTCCTTTCTAATCTTTTGTTGCTTCTGGTATGTATGTATGTATGTATGTATGTATGTATGTATTTATATATTTTTTCATCTTTTCTCCCTACAGAGAGTGCACCTTAAAATTTCTTTCAGGGCTGGTTTACAAACTCCCTGGTTTGTAAACTTGGTTTGTGGTCACAAACTCCTTTCATTTTTGTTTGTCTGGGAAAATTTTTGTCTCTCATTCTATTTTGAATGACAGCCTTGTTGGATAAAGAATTCTTGGCTGCATATTTTTCTGATTCAGCACACTGAATATATCCTGCCACTCCTTTCTGGCCTGCCAAGTTTCTGTGGATAGGTCTGCTGCAAACCTGATCTGTCTTCCCTTGTAGGTTAGGGACTTTTTTTCCCTTGTTGCTTTCATGATTCTCTCCTTGCCTGAGTATTTTGTGAATCTGACTATGATATGCCTTGCTGATGCCTTGTTGAAGCTAATGGGAGTCCTCTGTGCTTCCTGGATTTTGATGTCTTTGTCTTTCCCCAGGTTAGGAAAGTTTTCTGCTATGATTTGCTTACATAACCCTTCTACCCCTATTTGTCTCTCTTCCTCCTCTGGGACCCCTATGATTCTGATGTTGTTCCTTTTTAATGAGTCACTGATTTCTCTAATTCTTAAATAGTGCTCTTTTGCCTTAATCTCCCTCTTTTTTTCCTGCTTCATTTATCTCTATAAGTTTGTCCTCTATATCGCTGATTCTCTGTTCTGCCTTGTCCATCCTTGCTGCCGCTGCATCCATCCATGATTGCATCTCAGTTATAGCATTTTTAATTTCATTCTGGGTATTTTTTACTTCTTTTATCTCTGCAGAAAGGAATTCTAATCTATTTTAGATTCCAGTTGTATTCTTATTATCGTGGTTCTAAATTCTGGTTCAGACATCTTGCTTGTGTCTGTGTTGGTTAAATCCTTGGCTGTCGTTTCTTTGTGCTCTTTCTTTTGGGGTGCATTCCTTCGTTTTGTCATTTTGAAGGAAGAAAAGGAATTAATGAGGTAGAAAAATTGAAATTAAAAAACTTAAAATTAAAAAAATACTAAAATTAAAAATTAAACACACACACACACACACACACACAAAAAACGAATAGGTGATGCTAGATCCTAGGTGTGTTTTGGTCTGGGTGTAGAAAGTGGTTTGACAGATTAGAGAAACAAACAAACAAGACAAAAACAGAAAAAAATTTTTAAAAAAGGGGGGAGAGAAAAAAAGGAAATCGTTCGAGAATTTGAAGAAATGAATACACTAAAGTAAACTAAAATACACAAAAGTAGAGAATATAGTAGAAAAAAAATTAAAGAAAAATATTTTTAATAAAAATTAAAAAGGAAATATGAATTTTTTTCATTTTCTGTATTTAAGAAAAAGAAAAGAAACAAAACAAGAAAAAAGATTAAAAAAAGAAAAAAGAAAAAACAAAAAAAGAAATCAGTTGAGAATTTGAAAAAGTGAATACAATGTAGTAGACTGAAATAAAATGATGGGAGTAAGGTATAATTTGAAAAAAATTACATAAAACAAAAAATATAGTAATAAAAATTAAATAAAAATATTTTTAAAAGAAATTGAATGTAAAAATGAAGTTTTTCTCTTTTGGCATTCAAGGAAAAGAAAAGAAATGAAAAAGAAAAAAAGAAAAAAAGGAAATTGTTTGAAAATTTGAAAAGGTGAGTAAACGGAAGTAGACTAAAATAAAATGATGGAAGTAAAGTAGAATTTGAAAAAAATTACACAAAAGTACAAAATATAGTAATAAACATTAAAGACATATTTTTAATAAAAATTGAATATAAAAATTTTCTCTTTTTGTATTCAAGAAAAAGAAAAGTTTTTCTCTTTTTGTATTCAAGAAAAAGAAAAGAATTGTAAAAGAGAAAAAAGACAAAGAGAAAACAAAATTGAATAGATGAACCTGCTAACAGATTGAAGTAGGACTGAAATTGCTTTGTTTACCCCTAGAGGTCAGTCCATGTAGTTCTTTATAGTCCATAAACTAAGCCGGCGGTGAGGTTTGTGTTCTTGAAGAGCGAAATTGGCCCAGTTGTGCAGGGCTCATTGTAATGGCTCTGCTCTCCACTAGATGGCGCTGCTAGCCTACTGGGGTGGATTGTTGCCGAGCTTGTAGGTGCGCATGAGCCGCGGGAGCCGTGAAAAATGGCACCACCCAGCCATCCAGTCTGTTCTCCCAGATCAGCAATTGAGCACTGGTCCTCCGTCTTCAGCTCTCCTCCACTCCCCGCTTTCCCACTCTCCGTGGCCAGGCCCCAGGCAGTACCTCTCTCCCGAGTGTTGCCTCAGATGCTGCTGTTTTCCCGGCTGTTTTGAAGGGCTGCGGCTTTGACCCGTTCTGCTCCTCTGCGGGAGGGTTTCACTGAGCAGTGGCCGAATGAACAATGGCCAAATGTCGGCTGCACCCAGGAACGCTTGCTGGACCCTGCTGCTGCCGGTGCCCTGAGACTGCAGCCAGGTGCCAGCCCGCCCCAGAAAAAGTTCGCGAGACAGTGTAGCAGCAGCGTTTCAGGGATTATGGAAAATCAGAAGCCACATCTGGCACCAGGCTTCACCCTCAACAACCTTGCCCCAGTACCAGCGAATGTGGCTGCCTTCCAGGGTCTGCTGGGACCAGGTGGCTTCAACAGTCTCTACCAAATGTCCTTCCAGTAGTGGAACCGCTTTTCCCCGTGTGGCCCAAGAACCTTCCGGACCCCACTCTGTTCCTGGGGATTCACCTTTCCCACCAGAGCACCACCAGGTATGGAGCTGTGGAATTGCAGCCTTTGTGTTCCCCTTGTTTACAGTCTTAATGGAATTTAAGCCCTCTCCTTTCTCCCTTTTTAGTTTAGTCCCTGTGGCTGTTTCCAATTTTCCACTTTCTCTCCAGCTGCTTTTAGGGAGGGGTGCTTTTCCCATATTCTCCCCTCTCCCCAGTCTCTGTCCTCTCTCTGCCCCCCAAAGCAGTTCCCTACCTTCTGCAGCTTCTCACTACCCATGTTCAGCTCTTCATGTCATGTACTTGCTGAATTCTGTGGTTCAGGTTGTGCAGATTGTTGTGTTAATCTTCCAATCCGTTTTCTAGGTGTGTAGGATGGTTTAGTGTTGGTCTGGCTGTATTTCATGGACGCGAGACACACAAAAAGCTTCCATGCTGTTCTGCCATCTTGGCTCCTCCTTGACCTATCCTTTAAATGATGCTATTTTTAGAGTCTGATTTTAGCCCCATCTTTGCTTCATATTAAAAAAAAAAAAAACCCTGAAAGTAAAAATAAAATATATCCCTTGACAATCTCATCTATTTTTATAACAATTATTGTTTATGGTTAGATGATTACTGAGTATGCATCTAAAGACCAGGAATTTTGAAGTGAAGGGTGATGATCTTATGTCTACTTTTATTGAAACTCTCTAAGTAGATGTTGTATGACATCATCAAAAAAATATGTAAACACAGACTTCATTCTTTAAAACCAGGGGCTCAAGAGATTTGAGATATTTGAAATGTGTGGGCAAGAAATTGTTTTAAAAGTTCCAAAACAAGAGAGGAAAATTAGGATTTTAAGGTGAGAAAAAGGAATTATGACCTCTTTGGACACGTGTCAAATGGAAATTATAGAAATGGAAGATATAGCTATTGAAATATAAAAAGAAAGCAGAAACCTACTTTTAATAAGTGGGTTAAGTAGAAGTGGTAGATTCCACTCAGATGAAGATAGAATCAAAGATTTGAAAATAGACTTGATGAATTCACTCACAATCCAATATAAGTGTGTAAAATGTTAAATATATATATGAATATATATGTGTGAATGTATTTGGGTATATATTATGTATTTGTAAACATATATGTATTTGCAGTATATATGTGATATAACATATTAATATAGAATACATGTTACATACATACATATAATACACACCTATATTATGTATAATATAGATGTCCATTTAGGACATAGAAGTAGAGTATAAACAGCTAACAAATATGAATAAGAGTTCCACAGAGAGAAAATAGAAATAATTTGGTAGAGAAATCTTTGAAAGATAATGGCAGAGGGATTTCTGTTGTCTGTCATAATGAAGTAATTGGTATTGAACATGTTCTCCTAACACAAATAAGTTTAGCACAAGATAAAATACGTGAAGCAACTTTTTTCAGACATTTATATGCAGGCATCTCAGAAAAGTGATCCTTGAGAAAAAAAAAATCCACATTCACCTCATTCAAAACGTGGGCACTTTCTGGACAACAGAGCAGGAAGGTGGAGTCTCAGCTCTAACTTGCAGTTGTTTAAGTGGTTCATCAGGACACTGGAGAGGAGACATCTGTGAAGCAACATGACTCCATAAGTCTGCATAGCAGGTCTTGCATGTGTGGACCAAGGATTAGGAAGAAAATTAACAGGACAAAATTCAAGGGGTCCAGAAGAGAGTGGCTTCTTTGGGGCTACAAGTTGAACAGAGATGCCATAGGGTGTTATAGCTGGAAGGTGTTGGAGTTGAGGTCTAGTCAGATTTGAGAGACCTCATTGAACAATTTAGTCATTCAGTTGGTATATCTCACAAGGTCACACCTTGTGAGGTATTTCCTAAGCTGTTTCATGGTCTACCACAGAGGACAAAAATATTCTAACCTTGACAGATAATCTAAGCCTGATGGAGTCAAGAAGATAACCCTGCAATGTAAGTACTTATCAAATACGAACATCAAACCCCTTGCAATTGTTCACAATATCAATCACACAATAAAAGCAGTAACAAAGAACCAGATGTTACAATACCAGATAAATGCCTTAGGACAAGTATTATAAGAATGCTCAAATGTAAAGAAAAACATTGCAAAAAATGGAAATTATAGAAAGAAATCAAATAGAAATGCAAGAACGAAAGAATAATAGCTAAAATTAAAATTAAAAAAAAATGTTTTTTCAACGTTTATTTATCCTTGGGACAGAGAGAGACAGAGCATGAACGGGGGAGGAGCAGAGAGAGAGGGAGACACAGAATCGGAAACAGGCTCCAGGCTCTGAGCCATCAGCTCAGAGCCTGACGCGGGGCTCGAACTCACGGACCGCGAGATCGTGACCTGGCTGAAGTCGGACGCTCAACCGACTGCGCCACCCAGGCGCCCCTAAAATTAAAATTAAAATATAATGCTTTAGTGTCAGCTAGGTTTTGAAATAATTGAAATATTCATGCATTATAGACAAGTTCATTGGTGCACCACTATGGAAAGTGGTTTAACCAATTTTTTTTTGTAATTAGTCACAGGGACACCTGAGTGGCTCAGTCAGTTAAGTTTCCAGCTTCGACTCAGGTAATGATCTCAGTTCATGAGTTTGAGCCCCGCATTGGGCTCCATGCTGACAGCTTGGAGCCTGGAGACTGTGTCTTCAGATTCTGGGTCTCTCTGTCTCTCTGCCCAGTTGTGCTCACTCTCTGTCTTTCTCTTCTCTCTCTCTCTCTCTCTCTCTCTCTCAAAAATAAATAAACATTACAAAAATATTAAAAAAAGAAAGAAAAGTTAATCATATACCTACAGATTTTCCAGCAATTCTACTTCTAGATATTTACCCAGGAGTAATGAAAATGCATTTATACACAGAGACTTGCACACAAATATTCATAGATATTTTATTTGAAATAGCCCCAAACTAGAAACAATTTTAATGTCCATTAACAGGTGAATGAATAAACAAATCCTGCTATTTCAGTATCTATTGCTGAGGATACAATAATCCTCAGTAATAAAACAGGAATCAAGATACATACAACAGCTTATATCATTCTCAGAATTATTATGTTGAGCAAAAGAAACCAGACAGTAAAGAATACCTACTGCACCATTTTATTTGTACAAAAGTCCAGAAAATGCAAACTAATTTATAATGATGTAAAGCAGATCAGTGGTTTCAGGGGATGAGAGTGGAGAGAAAGATGTATTACAAAATGGCATGAAGAAACTTGGATGGAAGAAAGATATGTTTATCTTGATTGTGGTGATGATCATGCAATTTTATACTTATGTAAAATCTCATTAAGTTATAGTTTTAAAATATGAAAAATTCAGTTATAACTTAACCAAACTGTAAAGCAGAAACAAACAAAAAGCCTTGTATTGCCTGGCTTAAGAGTAAAATAGGATACGTGAGAAAAAAAGGCTTAGTGACTTAAAGACAGATCAACACACTGTATCCTAACTGAAGAACAGAGAGTGGGGAGATTTAAACAGAACCTCAGTGATTGGAGGACAACAATAGCAAGTAATCTAGGAATCATGCAATTAGAGCTCCACAGGAAGAGACAGATGATGGGGAAGAAAAGTATGTAAAAAAATAATGGCAGATAATTTTCTAAATCTATAAAAAAAAAAACAAACCCTGCAGAAGTCTAGCAAATCCCAAGGAAGATGGATACAAAGAACTTTCATAATCAAACACTGCAAAAACCAACATAAATAGAAAATCTTATATCAAAGAAAAATGAGACATTACATACAAGTAGTTTGTTCATGTGAACAATAGACTACAACCATGAAGCGATACACTAATTTATAAGGCTTATTTTATTTTTTTTATTTTATTTATTTATTTATTTATTTTTTAAAATTTTTTTTTCAACGTTTATTTTTGGGACAGAGAGAGACAGAGCATGAATGGGGGAGGGGCAGAGAGAGGGAGACACAGAATCAGAAACAGGCTCCAGGCTCTGAGCCATCAGCCCAGAGCCCGACGCGGGGCTCGAACTCACGGAGCGCGAGATCGTGACCTGGCTGAAGTCGGACGCTTAACCGACTGCGCCACCCAGGCGCCCCTATAAGGCTTATTTTAGAAGGACATTTTACACAAAAGTGAGATTCAATATTTTCCCTACATATGATTCAAAAGCATTTCAATCAAAATAGTAATAGATTTTTGTAGAAGTACAAAAAAATGATTCTAAATTTTATGTAGCAATGCAAAGGACCTAGAAGAAACAATATAATCTTGTTTTAAAAGGGGGGAAAAATGGAGACTCGCACCAAATGGCTTCAAAATTCGTTATAAAATTGGTAGTAGGAAAGACAGATTGATCAGTGACACTGAATAGAGAGTCCAGTAATAGGTCTAAGCATAAATAGTGAATTGATTTTTGACAAGGGTCCCTCATACCAATTTCATACAGTAATTTAAAACTCCATATTTTTTTCTGAACAACTGATTAAATGTATAGAAAAACTAACCTTGATTCTTAACAGAATGTACTGAAAAATTAATGCAAGATGCGTTAAAGACCTAAGACTAAAACAAAAAAAAATATTTTAGAACAAAATAAATAAATTCCCCATTAATAAAATGGCCTGAATACAGGAAACCCACTGGCAGGTAAATTTTTGTAACAAGTTCTGAAATAAGGCATTGATATTAAAATTGGGATGGGCCCAATGTAGTCTCAAAGATTCGGAATCAGAATTATGCAGTGTGGGAAAGACATTATGCAATGTGGCATTGACAATGGAAGAGGGCAACAGGGCAAATAATGAGGGTACCCTCTGGAAGCTGGAAAAGGCAAAAAAAAAAAATGGGTTCTCCATCAGAGCCTGTCACAGAGCAAGGCAGTCTTGTCAACACCTTGATTTTAGACCCATGAGACCCATTTCAGACTTCTAATTTCCAGAAGTAAAAGGTAATAATTTGTGTTATGTTAAACCATTATGTTTGTGACCATTGTTTGTGGTAATTGTAAAGCAGCAGTAGCAAGCTAATACACTACAATTCTAGTTGTTATTCTCCTCATAGGCACTATTTTCCTAGATACAGTGTTGTTCTTTTTACACTATAGTCACACCGACTTGCTGGACTCCTCCTGGATAAGAGCTCTGTGCATTCAGAATTCCCAAATCTTTACTATTTCATTCCACCTTAGAGCTTAGTCTGCAGTATACACAGCACTAGTTATTTTCTAAAACTATCCTTAAAATTATTCACTTTAGCTCTTGTGAAACTTTTCCCTACTCCAACATACCAAAGAACCAGTATTATTTAATATGGGAGTTAGGATAGGCGGCAAAGGAAGCATTGTTTTTACTCATCAGGTATTTGCTTATATCTACTGCTCATGCTCAGAATGAACTCCAATCATGATTTCAATAGTAACCATTTAACACTCAAAAGTTGAAAGTAGCTCCTATTTTTCTTTTTCGAGTGTCACAACCTCCTCCTAAGGAATAATTTGAGAATGTCAAAATGTTTGAATGTAAGAAAGGACATAGGCTGAAAAGACATAATTGGTAATTAATATTAAAAATATATTATGTATGAAATTTTGTTAAAAAGTACACTTACATTTTTCTGAGAATAATTGTCAACATACATGTACACATATTACTTAAATTTGATATTCGAGGTTGTATTTTTCACACTCTTTTAATACTATTATTCTTTTCTTCTTACTGATCTTTGAATGATGAAGAACAATGCACTCACAAGTGTTCTCACTTGAAGAAGTATAATGAGGGCTACATGCAAAAATCAATAGGTGAATGGTGTTAGCTTCTAATTCATGTATTTTCACATTTATAAAGTTATAATCACATCTAGCTTTAGAATAACATAATTTATGTCTTCCCTTTAGTTCTTCTATTTAAACCATTTTATTCTTCAAACATTACCATATTCAGCGATTGAAACATACCATCTAAATGTTAATAAATATTTTATTGGGCATAATCATGTTCACAATCAAATTAACAAAAAGCCCTCCCAGTATTCAGATTATAAAATTAGCTTCCAAATACGTATGTTGAAAATCAGAACACTTTCATGTATTTTTTCCAAGTTACTAGTCTTCTAACATGCTATTCATTGTTTGCCAATTATTTTATTCCAACTTTTATAAATTCATATCCCTGATGTTTATTCTGGATGGCTCATATGCCTTCTCTGTCTTTCTTACTTTTGGGTGGAAGTACTTTTTAATGTGACAAAGAGGATGTTAAGTGGTAGGCAACCATAACCCCATTTTCATTATTAAGATTTATTTCCAATAAGTTCAAGTGGGGGAAGCAAAAATTACCATGACACAAAAGTATTAACTGATAAACTGACCACAGTATAAGCTAGTTTCTATTCAAACACAGGTCTTCTTTAATATCAGTACCCTTTTTTGGTCTCTCTAGGGAAAGTTTCAAAAATCAGTATCCTGTTAACTAACAAAAATGCAAATCAATTACAAACTGATATAGTTTATTTTTCAGCAGAAGAAACATTTCATAAAGTTAACTACAGTGGTTTTGAAAATATTCTCATAGCAAATCCAGGGCTGAAAATCAGCTGAAATGAACTGGTTCAGTATCTGCTCAGATGCTACAGCTCCATGTCATTCCAGCTATAAATATTTTGCATAAAACTATTTAAAAGAACCCTGGCAGAGATAGACTAGTGATCAACTGAAAAGGAGAAAATGGACAAAGATGTTGATAGTAGATATGCTTCTAAAGAAAATCGTTATCTTATGAAAAGGTTAAGAGTGATCTTTGGAAAAAGTGATAAAGCTTCAGATAGTTTGAAGTAAATGACCCTTTTATGGTCATGTTTTGAGAGCCTCCTGTAAAGATGATTTATTTTGTAATTATATAATTTTGTCTGAAAAATTATCCACAAAATCAACTTAACTCATTTTTACTCACTCATTTGTTTATTTGTTCATTTACTCAATATGTAATCTCAATTTGAAGAAATATTGTATTATTTATATACATTTACAGAAATGGTTTTAATCTCATTTAATTTAATTGTTTGCTTTATATTTACAATATAATTTTGACCTATGCCAAAGAATTTACTTTAAGTAGCCTTACTCAAGTAATAATTTCCCATGATTGGTAAGAACCTCTTCAAATGACAAACTGTGATAAATAAAGATAAGGGAAATATCAAGAATTAATGGAGAAGATTTTTAGGGCAGTGAAACTATTCTGTATGATACTATAATGGTGGGTATATGTCATAAATTTGTCCAAACCCACAGAATGTATAACACCGAGAGTGAACCTTCTTGTAAACTCTGAACTAATGATGTCAATGGAATTTCATCAATTGTGACAATTGTAGCACTCTGGTAGGAGATGTCAATAATAGGGCAAACTATCCATGTATGGGGCCAGAAGGTATATGGGAAATCTGGGCACCTTCTGCTCAATTTTACTGTGAACCTAAAACAGCTCTAATAAATAAATTCTATTAAAAAGAAAATCCATGGAAGCCTCCTACGGAGTAACCATTCTTAATCATAGACGATTGGGACACCTCACTGAGAACATTTTCATTAGGCTAAAATATGTATGCTGAATAAAGCAGGAACAGCATTCAGGAAGATGCAGCATGATCTTCAGAGAGATAGGAGCTTGTGGGAAAACCTGTTGGTAGGACTGAGCACAGTACATTTAGCAGATGGAAAGAAAACAACAACCTGGCCACAGCATGTAACACAAGAAGCACAATACAGGGAATCGAGAAGTACAAAGAAACCAGGTGTGAAGTGTACTTGTAAGTAATATTTTTAGTTAGTGTATTAGCTAGTGTAGAGAAAACAGAATCAATTATATAGCTGTATTGATAGATAAATATGTAAATAAAGATTTTAAGGAATTGGTTCAACACAATTGTGGGGGCTGGCAAGTTTGAATTCTGCAGGTCAAGCTGGAAGCATGGATCCAGAAAAGAATTGATGTTTCAGCCTTGAGTCAAAAGCAATCTAGAGGCAGAATCTCTAGAGGATCTCATTCTTTTTTTTTCTAAGGCCTTCAACCAATTGGATAAAGCTCACCCGCATATGGAGGGTAATGTCTTTTTTTTTTTTTTTTTTTCAGTAAGCTGCATGCCCACTGTAGGGCTTGAACTCAGGACCCTGAGATCAACAGTCACATGCTCCAACAACAGAGTCAGCCAGGTGCTTCATGTAAGGTAATCTCTTTACTCAGTCGATTATTGATTTAAATATTAATCACTTCTAAAAAACACCTCCACACAGGGGTGCCGGGGTGGCTCAGTCGGTTAAGCGTCGACTGTGGCTCAGGTCATGATCTTGTAAGGTTTGTGAGTTTGAGGCCCACTTTGGGCTCTGTGCTGACAGCTCGGAGCCTGGAGCCTGCTTCAGATTCTGTGTCTTCTCTCTCTGCCCCTCCCCCACTTGTGCTCTGTCTCTATCAAAAATAAATAAATGTAAAAAAAATTTTTTTAATTACCATCACAACCAGTAATGGAGAGGAGGAGCTATAATGTAATAATATAGGTCTACAATCTCAAATCTGAGTCCTGGGGTCATATGTGTTTAGGAATTCACACTGAGGGGGGTCGTGATTTGGAGAGATAACAAGTTGCATATACTACATATTTTATTTATTACATTGCAGAGTCCAGGCATGGAAACTCATAAATATTCAAACTAAGTCAGAAAAATAAATAACATTGTGTCAGCTAAGATAAAGTTTTATTATTAATGGATTTTGGCAATCAACTTATAAAAAAATATTCCAGATCAAGATTATAAACAAAAATCCACATTATTAGGCCACCTTTTTCTTTCCCTCTCTCTTTCCTTTCAAATGTGTGTTTCTTCTCTGGCCATATTATGACCATAAATATTGAATTCTACATAACCACTACTCTACTCTTTTGAACTCTTGACACAATTAACATTTGGTAACTTGGTTTCTTCAAACTACCTCCACCATATGTCTCACTTTGCTGAGTGGAGTTCTGTTTACAATTGTGCTCTCTTTCACCTTCAATACATTATGTAGTGGCACTGTTACTAAGTCAAGCAATTAATCAAAGTATTTTCCCCAAGTATTGACTTTTTTTTTCCATGTGAAATTCTGATTCAATTGGTACTTTAATTCAGTGTTCTTCTATTAAAGTGACTGGGGTACCTGGTAGTGGAGATAGAAATTAGAGGTATATTTGTAATGTGAAACATGAAGGACCTAGGGTGTTGTAGTTAAAAGGGAAGGAAATCCTTTCCTTTTCAAAGTATCACCGAGACCAACGTGAGAAAGTACCCCAGCCAGAAGCCCCAAAGCTCTGCTGTCCCTTTCAATACAACTTTAATAGATTCTTTCATAATCTTAGTGAACTCACCCTGGTCTGCTGGAGCTGCTTCTATAGGCTGAATAACGGATAATGTTGCTTCAGATATAAGAAAAAATCTGCTCCAACAGTTTGACACTAACAGGGTTTCTCAATCAAGTTAGCAATAAAAGAAGATGCATTCTTAGTATATCAGATTGGAATTCTGAATGCAATTTTCAAATGATTTATTCAGCAAATATTTTGAAATATCTGTTGATATACTAGATCTATTCTAGGACATGGCATACTCCCCTGCTCATGTACCACTTACGTTGGTAGGGAGAAACAGGCAATAAATACTATACATGTTAAATGTGTAAACTGTATAGTACTTAAGGAGGTAACACATGCAAGAAAAGTTAAAAAGTAGAGCAGAACATATTACTCAGGATGCCGACAGGAAAAAGAAATGATGCATTCAGAAATGTGATTAAAAAGAAATTGATAAATGGGCTATTACAAAAGAGTGGACATGGTTATGGAATCATGTTAGGGACTAGCAATACTAGAAAGGCTTTTCCACATCCAGGACTAAAGTAGCCAGGGAAGACAGCCATAAAGCAGTATGTGTTGGATGCTGTACCCATGGGAATATGGTTGACCCACAGAAACCATAGTGTTAAAACTAAGAAAGCACCATTGCAAAACTAGGGTTTAGAGAGAAAGAAACCATGGGAATAAATATTCTGGCCTTTCTCTCTCTCTTTTTTTTCCTAATCTCCTGAGAGTGCCACATAATAGCCAGCCTCAATATGGAGCTTTAAGAGAGCCTGAAATGCCAGAGCACAAGGCAATCCAGATATATGGAGAATGGAAGAGGAGGGTCTCACAAGGCTGAAGTTATTGAGAGAGTTAGTCATCGTGGTATGGGTAAATTACAAGTGTAAATAAGTAAGTCCAGGGCCATCTCACTATTGAATATGTTAGTCATGTTCCAAAGCATTGTTAGCAACACAAAAATTAAGCACTATTATACATTGCATTGTTTACCATAAAACTTAGTAAACATGAAAAAAATGTTTCTAGTGGATAACAACTTCTGTTTATCAACACCTGTTTGTGCGTACATTTTTATGATAAGCCATTAATAACTTGGGTATTTAGGATATTTAAGCCCTAGAAATCAAATTATAAATTCTTATTTTTGATAAGCTATCAAATAAACAGTGTGTTTGTTTTGTTTTGTTTTGTTTTGTTTTTTTAGTTCACTCATAATATAACTGTGCAGTTTGGTGAAAGCTTTTCTAGCTTCAAGACTTAATATATAGAGCAGGAAATATTGACAAAAATGACCTAAATTAGATGTGACTAGTCCATCATAGACAATGTGATAAAAAAAAAGATTTTTTTCTCATTTTCAGACTTTACTACCTTAAATTCAAACAATAAATTCAATATTTCAATATACTAATTTAACTATAAATTATGGCCAATTAAATGCACTATAATTTTGTGGTCCAATGAAGCTCGTCTACAAAGCTAAACTAAATTGTTGTTCATTTAGTATGTTCTACATTTATGCAGTAAATACTGGAAACATGAGGCAACACATTTAATACCAAACTGTCAAGAATAGTAGATTGGGATGATATCAGTGGTGGTGATTTGAATAATTCCCTGAAACCAACTTTGAATGTCCAACTTCCTGAAATATCACAAGGAACAATTAAATCTCTTCCTTCATTCAGGAAGTTTATTGGATATTCTGTTGTTTTCAGTTAATGACAAAGCTAATGGATGCAACAAGCTTGGTCTAACAGGACAAAAGTACATAAAAACAGATAAACATAAAACACTTGCAATGATTTAACATGTAAAGGTATGGTAATATGGATTTGCTGAAGATGCTACTAAAGCTTGGTTTTGAGAAGAAGAAAATTTTGTGTTAAAGTTACCTCATAGTACAGTTAGGTGGATAAACTAGAAAACAAAATTTTGGGGAAAGGAAACCATTTGAGCAATGCCAGAAAGGCGAAAAACCCAACTCTGATAAACCCAACAATTGGGTAGGGAACCCAATAAACGTTGTAAGTGCTGGAGATGAATGTTAATAAAGAAATAAGCCTAGAATGCTAAGCAAAGGTAAAATCGCAGGAGGCAGGAGCACCTGGGTGGCTCAGTTGGTTAAGCATCTGACTTTGGACTTTGGTTCAGGTCATGATCTTGAAGTTTGTGAGTTCCAGCCCCCACCCTGCGTCAGGCTCTGTGCTGACAGCTCCGAGCCTGGAGCCTGCTTCAGATTCTGTGTCTCCCTCTCTCTCTGCTTCTCCCCTGCTCTCACTTTGTTTCTCTCTCTTAAAAAAAATGAATAAATGTTAAAAAATTAAAGACCACAAGGAGCATTTTATGTTCTGTTAAATGGAAAAAAAATATTTATCCTGTGGAATTTGGGAAATAATGAATATTTTTTAAATTTTTAAAAAATGTTCATTTATTTATTTTTGAGAGAGAGACAGACAGAGCATGAGCAGGGGAGGGACAGAGAGAGAGGGAGACATAGAATACAAAGCAGGCTCCAGCCTCCAAGCTGTTGGCACAGAACCCAATGCTGTGAGGCTTGAACTCACAAACCACAAGATCATGACTTGAGCCAAAGTGGGATGCTTAACCAACTGAGCCACCCAGGAGTCCCTAATGAATATATATTTTTAATTGTCTTTGACCAATTATCCACATTTAAGAAATGGAATAAAAAGATATCAGGGAAAAAAAAAGACAAAACACTTAAGGGTAATATGATAAGAATTAAGAGAGTTTAGTTACATAGCAGCCATTTAAGCAGGGAGTTTCAATAATAATACAAATAACCACTCTTAAATTTTTGTGTATAACTTTTTTAGTTTTATTTTTCTCATGTACCTGCATTTTCTAGTAAGCACTCTGAAATCTATACTGAATACATTTAAAATTAGATTGCTAGGGACGCCTGGGTGGTTCAGTGGGTTAAGCGTCCGACTTCAGCGTGGGCATGATCTCATGGTTTGTGAGTTTGACCCCAGCGTTGGGTTCTGTGCTGACAGTTCTGAGCCTGGCACCTGCTTCGGATTCTGTGCCTCCCTCTGTCTCTGCCCATCCCCCACTCATGCTCTGTCTCTCTCTAGCTCTCAAAAATAAATAAAAATGTTAAGAAAATAAATAAATAAAAATTAAACTAGATTGCTATTACAAAAACTTTGTGAAAAGATCTTTGCAAATAAATATTAATCACCTAAGTGTAATGATTTATTTTTAGCCCATTTTTATATACTAGGAATTTGAAGATCACCCTAAGTGAACGACTTATCTGTATATTGATAGATGTGAGAAATGCTATCTTCTCTAAACATTACCTAAATGTATTCCAGTTAGTATGCCTTTGATCAACAATTATTTGATAGGACGGCAGTGTGTATGGAGTTTATCTGAATATATAACTTAAATCTAATCTCAATTACATAGAACAAAACTACATGGCAACATGATATTCATGGATTGTTTCCATAAGAAAAAGAAAAGGGTGATCCTACATTTTAAAAAATAAGGTCATAAAAAAGAGAAAATATTCCATCTTGGTAAAAATATTGGTTATAGGTTTATAAATTTTGGTTTTTAAATCTTATATCAAATATTAGTGCAACTTTCAATCTGTCGTGGATATGTATTTAAAAATTAACTTTGATCGTTTTCTTTAAATTATCTTAAGGAGAAGGAAAATCTTAAAGTGTTTCGATTATTTCTAACCCCTCTGATGAAGATATCTTTAATTGTAGAAATATATTCAGGGAATTGCTTTCAATATACTTTAAGGTATTGACTGATTCAAGAGAATGTCATTGTGAGATGTATGATTACATCATGCTATTATTGACTGATGGCTTTAACTATTTGATTTACATAAATGAATTGTATTTTTTCTGATCCCATGCCAAGAAATTGTTTTGATGGTTCAAATGTAGCTTATTTAAAGTCACTAAACATATTTAATTTTGTTAGAAATAAACCCAATTTACTGATATGGAAAACAACATATTTAAGTTTGTTAGGAATAAACCCAATTTACTGAAATGGAAAACAATGTTATCGAATATGAAACCAATCCTTCTAATGCCATACAAGTATCATGTACTATTAATGATTTTTTAACTGCACACTTGCAATTTTTGAAATTTATCATGTCTCCAGGGAGATGATCTATTGGCTTCACCAGGTAAAGAACAGATAGCCATCTAAACATTTTTTGGCATTATATGTTTTTTATTAAATAAAAAATCCTGACATGTGATATACAAATTTAAGGTGTGTATTACCTTGGTATATTCCTATGTTGTAATATGAGTCCTGGTGTTTATCACATTACATAATTATGCTACAATATTATTGTCTATATTCATTATAATGTGCATTAGATCTCTATGGCTTATTTACTACTTGGTACAAGTTTCTACCCTTAAACACCATCTCTCTTATCCCCCTCACGTTATCACCTGGTTACCACCATTTTACTCTTTCCTTTAAAAAGGTTTAACTTTTTTAGACTTCACATTTAAGTGATGTCATATAGTACTTATCTTTCTCTGTCTGACTTACCTCATTTAGGACAACATACTCAAGGTTTATCCCTGTTGTTGCAAACTAAAGAATATCTTTCTCATGGCTGAATAATATTCCATTGTGTATATGTATACATCTGTTTTATTTACTTATCTCTTGACTGGCATTTGGGTTGTTTCCAATCTTGGCTACTGTGAATAATGCTGCAATAAACATGGGAGTACATATATTTCATCCAAAGCTTGTTTTCATTTCCTTTGATTATATAATCAGAAGTGATGTTGTTAGATTGTATGGTAGATCTATTTTGAATTTTCAGAGTAGTTGGGCCGATTTACATTCACACTAATAGTGTATAAGGTTTCCCTTTTACCATGTTCTTGCTAGCAACTCTTGTCCCTTGTCTTCTTGATAAGACCCATTCTAACAGGTATGAGGTGATATCTCATTGTGGTTTTGATTTTCATTTCCCTGATCATTAGTGATGTTGAGCATATTTTCATTCAGTTTTTCTGCTATTTTTTAAATCAAACTTTTTTTATTACTGAGTTGACTGAGTTATTTATGTATTTTAGATATTAACTCCTTATCTGATATGTGGTTTGTAATTTTTTCCCATTCTGTAGGTTGTTTTTTCATTTTGTTAATTATTTATTTTACTGTGCAGAAACTTTTGAGTTTAATGTAGTCCCATTTTTTTATTTTGTTTGTTTGTTTGTTTTTGATGTTTGTGCTTTTGGCAACATACCCCCAAAATTATTATCAAGACCAATACCAAGGAACGTCTTCCATATATTTTCTTCTAGTAATTTTATGGGGTCAGGTCTTATTTTTAAGTCTTTAATTCATTTTGAGTTGATTTTTATGAATGGCATGAGATAGGAGTCCAATTTCATTGTTGGTTTTTTCTTAAGTTTATTTATTTTGAGAGAGAGAACAAGTGTGAGTGGGGGAGGGGTAGAGAGAGAGGGTGAGATAGAGAAGCTCAAGCAGTCTCTGTGCTGTTAGCTTGGAGCCTGAAGTAGGGCTCGATCTGACAACCCATGAGATCATGAACTAAGCCAAAATCGAGAATCAGAGGCTAAGCCAACTGAGCCACCTAGGTGTTCCAATTTCATTTCTTCTGCATGTTTCTTCAGTTTTCTCAGTACCATTCATTGAAGAAACTATCATTTCCCAACTGAGTATTCTTGGCTCCCTTGCCAAATATAATTTGACCAGGTATGCTTGGATTTAATTCTAGACTCTCTATTCTGTTCCACTGACCAATGTGTCTATTTTTTTGTGTTGGGACCATACTGTTTTTATTACCATGGCTTTATAATATAGCTTGAAGCCCGGAAGTGGACATGTCCAGAATGTGGTGTTATAATACAAGTTTTTGGTTTCTCTCAACATAGCAGACTCACTAAGGTTGGCATTAAAAAAATAAATAAATAAAAAGGAAAGATTGGCAGCTGAGTAGGAGGAGGTGTACACATAGCACTTAGAGATTTGAGTATGTCCACATCCAGGTAGGGGGGTCCTCAAGTGGGAAGATCCCAGAGGTCTTTAGGCAGTCCTCTCATCTCCTGAGGTAGACAGCAGGAGACGCCATCCTTCCATTCTCTTTGTGTGCCTACTTCCCTTTCCTTTCCCTGCCTCTAGTCTCTGCAGCCTATTTTCAGAGAAAGCAACTGGTCCCTCCACCTGTGGCACACGTGACTTAGCAGACCCTCATTGCTTTTACCCTCCACCTTCTTTACCAGAAAAGTCATTCTGACTCACTGCCTGGCTGGCCACTGCCTTCTCTGCTCTCACCACCTCTGCACTGAGCCTCTACTGCCACCTCCCTCACTCTGTCTCCTCCATTAGCAGGAGGTGCACAGATGGATAGATCTGTCAGGTGTCTCAGTATGCTGTACAGAAACACTTTTGTTTCTTTTATCTATGGATGCCTGATTAATTATAAATCAAAGGGGAGAAAAAATAGGCACAAGTCACACTGTCATAGTGCTGACCTATATATACATATGTATATCTTTAAAAGTTGACGTTTAAAATCCAATAAACAATTAAATTGACTTCCTATTAAATATGTCAAATTAAATATATGTATTCGCCCATGTTTCCCCCTAAAAATTTACTAAATTGACAGTAAATGTTCACCTAAATAAATAATACATGCTTCAGGAAAAAGTAATAAAAGAGGGATCTTTAGGAACACAATTTTGGATGTTGAGAAATGCATGGATTAGTGAAAACTGATTTAGCAAATTTGAGAAAGAGTACTTGAGTCATAGCATAAGAAACCCAAAAGTAACTTATTTTCACTGCGGAAGCCATAAAAACCTCAGAAATGGGTAACTCTAAACATGGGGGCAGAGTTAGCTTGTCCACCAAAAGGATTTGTTGACTTGTTGGGTTTTTTTCAAAAAATGAATAGATCTTCAGAGTCTTCCTTTACAATAGCAGAAAGCTGAAAATTTGGTCTTTGAAGAGGGTATTCCAGAGTATCTGTATGGAACACTCCATAACATCTAACTTCAGGAATGCAGTAGTGAAAACAATAAAATATGTTGAAAACCCAATATTTAGGTTTTTTAGAGGCTGCACATTCTGATTTAGTAATAACAGATATAGAACAATCATATACTATGGGACAGGATTCATTTCTAAAGGAAAAAAGAGTTGGATTCATCACCACTGAAAGAAACAGAGAGATTTATTATTTGGGGAGGTAACTTGGCTTTTAGAAGGAAGAAATCCATTTCACCCTCACAGTGGAGCTTGGTGGAATGATAATGGAAACTCTGTTACAGTAGAGGGACACTCAGCACTATGGCACATGGATAGCACCCCGGTGAATCATCTTTGGACCTCCCTTATTGGCAGCCAGGCTTGTATCCTTTTCACAGGGAATGGGAAGATTTTTATCTGAGTATTATAACCAGCCTGAATTATATCTCTGAAGATGCTTTTAGATTATTGATTTAAAGGCTTTACTTGATAAGCCTTGCCTAAATACACCAAGCTTCTGCTCAATTTAGTGCCTCCCTCTTAAACGTGAATGTATAGCCACGACTCCCCAAATATTTGAGGAAAATTCATAAAAATCAGATTCTGAGACAAATCTTCAGGAAAAATAAGCTTGGATGACTGAAGACAATTTCCTCAGAAAGATGAAAAAGATATATTCTGTGAATAAAAGTATTCAGAGAATAAAACAGAAGTTGTTTGAATTAAATATATACAACAGAAAAATGCTTTAAAGTAATAAAATTTTTGGAAGATAAAATTGAAAACATTCCATTAAAAAGGAGAAAACTATGTGAGAAGTAATGGAGATAGGATAATGAAATTTGAGAAACACTTCAGGTGTCCAAAACCAAGTATTTGAAATTCCAGAAATAAAGACAAAATTTATGTCATGGTGCATTCCTTCTTAAGCTGGAGAATAATGAATATTTGCAGGGTTGCATGTGCTCTACTATTACCTGGTTGTAAATTTTCCTCAATAGTTTCTATTTTCAACCTGCATTTCTTGGTGCTATGATGGTGATCTCTATGCATGGTATCACTTTAATGGTTAGGACTTAGAAACCTCACCATCGTCATTTATTTGTCCCCTTTTTTATACATAATATTATTCATCCAAACTTACCAAGTCCTTCTGTTTTGGCTGTCTGTTAAATATTGCTCAACTCTATCTTCTTTCCCATCACTCCGATGTTTGATTAAGATTTATTTATTTCTTGCCTTATTGTAGGAGACTGCAGAAATATATAATCTAATTTGAAATCTTTAAAATAAAAATCCTAAACATTTAACTGTTTGAATTCTTTGATTTGACTGACTTTAGTACTGAGAACTAACTGCTTTCTGCCTCCTTCTTCAAGAAATGCTGGGTGTGAGAGGGTCTCCTCTTAATAAAAGCCAATAGAAAAATTCACATTGAGATTAATATTTTAAAAATTAACCTTCACAGGAATATATTGCTCATTTTATCACAGAAAATTGCTTCTACTTAGAATTGAGTAGAATTGGACTTTATCTACTGCCCCTACTACACATTGGACTTTATCAATGTGTAGTAGGGGCAACACAAATCTACATTTGGAAACTAGAGAAAAGGACTTTTCAAAAGCACATGTTGTATGCTATTGTTCTGCAATGAAGTGTCAGCAAAAATGCAGGATAAATCTTATTCAAGACATAGCAAGTAAAGGTTTCTTGTGACTCCTCCCTAGACAAAGATTTGTCTGACTTCAAGAGAGGAGCAACAGCTCTGGGCTTTTTGAAATCAAGTGGAGAGGGCATGTAGACATGCCCTTCAAAGGATCAATACCCCAACTGGTAATGAGAAGTAGAGGTGTATTTCAGGAAGTCCAATACCAAAAATCATGGATTAGGAGTTCTATTATACTTAAACTTTCAAACCCAAACAGAAGGGCTAAAGAATTCATAAGAGAACAAGAGAGACTCGATGGTCTTTAATAAATCACCCTGTGACTTTCTCCACCACCAATAAAGTTCCTATTACAAAGACTAAATTAAGATCTAGGTCTCACAGCTTATTTTGAAGGTGTTTCCAGGGGAAGAGGCTGAGGCAGTCAATTTTCCTTTTAAAGGAATTATACTAGCAAATACTCATATGCCAAAAAGCTTGAATATCTTCCTGGATAAAACAGTCCTTGAGGCAAGAAAAATCAAACAAAAATCTGTCTTGAGTTTTGACGAGTCTTGATCTTTTAAAGTTTTATGGTTTAAGCTTGAGCAAGGTTTTGTGAAGTATGTGCCATATTTAGGGTTATTTTATCTAAAAACAATGTATCATGTGCCTGTAATGGCCACCTTATATTTATATTAATTTTAATTGTTTAATTTTAATGTTAATCTAGTAGGAGATTAGGTTTTGTCATTTTTCTGAGTCTGGAATTCCTTTTTAAATCATGGACTGTTCCCTTGTTCAGTTCCAATTACATTTCTCCCCTAAATTCTTCCATTAGTTTCTAAATATGATAAATCATTCCAGTCAGCTAGGGATTAATCATAGGATTACGGAGGAAGGACATAGGGGTTCAATATAAATGTCAGTGACACAAGCTGTCTCAAGAAAGAAACAGCATCCCCTTTTTTAATTTACATTTTGGGATTATATGATTATGTTCTTTAAAAATACTTTTTTTTAAAGCAGTTTTCCATCCCATTTTCATAAAGAATCCAAACACACACACACACACACACACACACACACACACACACAAACATACACAGAGTTATAATATTTTTTAATTTTACAAAAAGATAATGTATTTTTGTACATTTATTTATTTTTGAGAGACAGAGAGAGACAGCATGAGCAGGGGGGTTGCAGAGAGAGGGAGACACAGGTTCCGAAGCAGGCTCCAGGCTCCGAGCTGTCAGCACAGAGCCTGACGTGGGGCTCGAACCCACGAACCGTGAGATCACGACCTGAGACAAAGTTGGGTGCTTAACCAACTGAGACACCCAGGCGCCCCACAAAAAGATAATTTAAAAGTAATCATTGATAGATACTATATCTATGATTACTGCATGTATAAAATTTGCCTAAGAATTCCTTTAATTAGAATTAAACAAATTTTTAATGTTTATCCATTCTTGAAAGAGAGAGAAAGAGAGACAGAGACAGAGTGTGAGCAGGGGAGAGGAAGAGAGAGACAGAAACAGAAAATCCAAAGCAGGCTCTAGGCTCTGCACTGACAGCACAGAGACCAATGCGGGGCTCAAACCCATCAACCAGGAGATCATGACCTCCTCCAAAGTCAAACGTTTGACTGAGCCACCCAGGGCCGCTAGAATCCCCCTAATTGACTAGCAAGTCAATTACTATTTTCCAGATTCATGGATTCAAGTTAAAGATAATTTCATTTTTAATTTTTGCATGCCAAACTGGTTTATGATGAAAAGTATATAAATTTATCAAATTTTTGAAATTTGTGATCCTTGCTTAAAAAAATTGTTACACATTCCCTTTCCATGTCTAGTATTCTAGATTCCATATCCAAATTATTTTTCATCTGATAATATGTTGTAGTAATATGAATAAAAGCTTTTATTTTATAAATATTTACCTGTCGGATACTGGGATAATCTCCTTGCATTATCCTATTTAATCTTGATAACAACCATATAAGCTATGAAACAGATTAGATAGTTCATGGAAAAAAATTTAAGAAACAGGTCCAATATCATATATAGTAGAAAATATGAGATATCTGTGTTTAATGCCAAAACCAAACTCTTTAACACTATCCTATACTGAAATTATTGCTCCTGTTCTATGGACAAATTATGCCTCAAAATTTACAGTTAAATACTGACAATCTGTCCCCGCTGCTTTAACCTTCATTATCCTGGGGGTGGAAATACAAGCCAATTGATTCCTTCTATCTTTCTTTCTTTCTTTCTTTCTTTCTTTCTTTCTTTCTTTCTTTCATTTTCTATATCCAGTTTTGCAAGATTTCCAGCCTCGTTTTTATAATTACCTGGTCTCTAACAAAACTGAGGACAATGGTGACTAGCTATCTAAAAATATCCCGGAAATTTTCTTATTCTAGACTAATACTTCCTGCCCTCACTATGTGGCAGGCTGAAAGCCAATTTCCCACTTGGTGCTAGGAATCAGTCACCATAGCCATTACACCAACCTCTTTTTCTGTTCTATTTTTTTGGCATGAGATGCCACCAATAGCTAAGTAGTAAATTTCCCCCTTCAATTCAATGTGAATATTACATCTTTCAGTGGAAACATGCTTTTCAGCCAGACTAAAGTTTCAGACAGAGGGGTAAAAATATATTTTAGTGGGACTTTAGGTCTATTTGTGATAAGGACCACTCTCACACCTTGATTCCCAGACCTATGTATTCTGGCTACAGGAAAATGAGGCTCATATATAGTATTCACTGTTTCAAAGCTTAGGGTGTACTTTGTAAAAACAGCACAACAGGTTTTCAGGGTATTATCTCCAAGATAGTAACACGGTAAGTGTTAGCAAGTATTTTTCAAACTGATAATAATTTGTTTAACTAATTTAAACTGATTCATAAAATTCCTAAGTTACATCTGGCCTGGTAGAGCTAGTGCTATTCAAGCTACCTCATATTTTGATGTCATTTGGTATTCACAGAACAGGTACAAGTTAGGTATACAATAGGAGCCGAAATATTGTGTGCTCCTTGAAACCATTAACTGGGGATATCCTACACAAGACCTTAGTTGAGTGTACCATAAGTCTTCTGACAAGTGTTAAAGGACAGGCATTGGTGGGATGAGGAAACCATATCATCCCTGTGTCCATGGCTCTCAAACAAACCAGGTTCTCTTGTCTCTTTCCTTAAAGGTATTCCATCCAATTTATACTCAGTGTACATGAAAGAGCAAATCAAATGATATTTCAGGTATGTGGTACCAATCATCTCCCTTCACAGACAGCTGTCTTAGCAATGTGTCATCTTGATTCATAGTCACCCAAGCTGTAGGTGACTGAATGTTCAGCAATTTCCATCCTGTGCCAATCAAAGGTAATCTCTCAGGTTATCAGAAAAAGAAATAAATTAGTAAATATAGCCCAGAAATTTTGAACCAAATGGTAGGTCTAACTTGGTACCTGTCAGTTGAATGATCAGGGGATTCTGTGTCAAACCTTTTCTCCAAATTATCCAGATTCAGTCTTTAGACAGTCCATAAATCTTCAGGAGTCCTTTGTCCCTCCTATCAGCACCAGCTGTCTACCAGCAAGAGATTGACAGAAATAGCTAAGACTATTATTTTCTTGCTCTGGGACACTCTCATTGGAAATAAGGTACTGAATTCCTTTCATTACCCAGCTGGTTATAACCTACTTTTTGTGCCCTCTTTCCTCTCACTGTAATCTCTTCCCTTGTCCCTGTTTTAACTCACACCCTTCCTCCCCCAGCAGCATTTGCTGGTTTACAAAACAGGTGCATCTATTTCATTAGGGCTTTCTCTTCAGCCTAATCTTAGGAAGATGCTGGTGGATGTGACAGGAAAATAATTAAAGATCTGACCCTGCCACTTAGTAACATGGCCATATTCATTTTTTTTAATCTTTATTTATTCTTGAGAGAGAGGGTGTGAGCAGGGGAGGAGCATAGAGAAAGGGAGACACAGAATGTGAAGCAGGCCTCAGGCTCTGAGCCGTCAGCACAGAGTCCTATGAGGGGCTCGAACTCACAAACTGCGAGATCATGACCTGAGCCAAAGTAGGACCCTCAACCAACTGAGCCATCCAGGCACCTTTAAAATGGCCATATTCAAATTTAATGACATGGAGAAGTTATAATGCACTCTGATAATCCACTAGAAATACATACATACAATCAAATTCAGTAGTATGGGTACCTCTCTTTCTCGAACGGTAATGAAACAGGTGAGATGAAAAAAAAATTTGAGGATGGAATGTTATAAAGTTGTGTGGCGGCAGCATTGTTACCCTCTCATTCCTAAATATTAAAAAACATTTCCAGTGGAATCTTTCTATACTGCCTCTTATTTGTGAAAACATTCATTTAGTCAATTTAGGCAGTCATGTCAAGCCTTTTACACCACTTAAATAGCAAGTGTTCAATTGTCTGTTTGATTTTCAATGAGACCAATGGGACTGATGTTCTGAAGGTGATAGGGACTGTGATATTTTTATGTAATATTGTGTTACCTTGCCTGTGCACACTACTTGCCTTTGTACAATAGTAATAATAAAGCACATACCTTGATCTTGGGGAATACATGCATGTAAGCAAATTGGTAGATTATTTGCAGCTACATTCCTTTAATTATGCTCACTGTGTTTAGTTCTGTTACAGAATAAGGAAAACCTAGAATAGAGTAGAAGACAACCCATAGAGAAGAGAATATATTTGAAATGTATATATCTGATAAAGGTCTTTTATCCAGAATATATAAAAAGTAATCAAATCTAATATTTTTTTAAACTAGTAAAGGTTTTGAACACATATTTTACCAAAGAAGATACGAAAATGATAAACACATGAAGGGTTATTAAAGAAATAGAAATTAATTTGTATGGTTTGATTCCTACCAAATTTGTAGAGATTATTTTTATGAACAAGAATATGGTCTATTTTAGGAAATATTTTGTGTGCATTTGAAATGAGTGTGTGTTCTGCTACTATTTGCTGCCTTTTCCTAATATGTCACTTGGGTCAAGTTAGTTGTGTCTTTCAGATATTCTATACCATTACTGATTTTTTTCTACTTATCCTATCAGTTATTGAGACAGGCACCTTAAACTCTCTGAATGTAATTGTGGATTTGTTTACTTTCATGTTTGGTTTAGATCAGCTTTTGCTCCATTTATTTTGAAGTTATGTTATTAGATGGAAACATATTTGGGATTATTGCATTCTCTTGAGGAATTTATTTCTTTGCTATTACGAAATGTCATTCTATATCACTGGTAATGCCCTTTGCTCTGAAACCTACTTTCGGTTTTCTGAATGGTTTTTTATGTTCTCAATATTACTGATTTTATTCTGATCTTTATTATTTGCTTCCTTCTACTTTGGATTTAATTGGCTCTTCCATCTCTAGTTTCTTAAAGGAAAGCACAGGTTACTTATTGTCAATATTTTTTGTTTTCTTATATAAACATTTCTTGCTATAAATTTTCCTCTGAGCATTGCTTTAGCTGTACTTCACTATATATGTATATATTATATACACACATAAACACACGTGTATATTTCAGTTAGCTCAAAGGATATAATTTCCTTTAAAACTTCCTGTGACTCATGGTTTACATACTAATATGCTGTTGAATTTCTTAATTATTAGGCATTGGTTTCAATCTATCTTCCTATTATTGATTTCTAGTTTATTTATTTTATATAGTTTTATTTTAAATTATTGTAAATGTGTTAATATTTGTTTTATAGACCGGTACATGCTCATCTTGGTGGTTGTTCTAGACACACATAAGAATAATCTGTATTTTGATGTTGAGTGGACTGTTTTCTAACATCAATTAGGTCAACCGGGTTGACAGTGCAGATCATGTTATTTATATCTTACTGATTCTCTGTTTTTTTAATTCTGTTACTGAGGAAAGCATGTTACAGTTCCACGTAAAATTGTAAATTTTCCCATTTCTACTTTTAGCTTTGTCAGTTTTTGTCTCATGTATATTGCAGCTCTGTTTTTAGGCACATAAGTATTTATCGTTGTTATGGTTATGTCTCCTTGGAAAATTGACCCTTTAGTCACTACACGAGGCCTCTCTTTATCCATGATAGTATTTTTTTGTTCGGAAACCTATCTTGTCAGAAGTTATAGCTTCTCCAGCTCTCTTTTGGTTAGAGTTTGCAAACCACGCCTTTGTCTCTCCTTTTACTTTTAACTGGTCTATGTCATTATGTTTAGAATAGGTTCTTGTAGATGAAAAATTTGAGGTCATGCTTTCTTATTGAATCTGACTCTTTCTCTTGTACTTTTAGACCATTCATATTTAAGGTGATTATTAATTTGGATTGAAATCTATCACCTTGCTGGCTGTTTTTTATATTTTCCATGGATTACTTCTTCTTTTATTCTTTTATTTTCTTTGCTTTCTCTGGGTTTAACTGGACATTTAAATAATTCTATTTTATCTCCTCTACTGACTTAAAATTGAAAAACAGTGGTTGCTCTAGTGATTACAAATATGTTTTTAAATATCTTAGTGTACAGCAGCAAATTACCAATTCCTCACTCCTTGAGCCATGCATTTCATTTTCAATAATGCTATAAACACATTATAAATTTGCTTTTAGACCAATTAAAACAAGAAAAGTCATCATCTTATTTATTTCATCTTAACACCTTTATTCTTTTGTGTAGATCATGACTAGATCATATTCCTCCGCTTGCAGAACATCCTTTACATTTTCATATAGCCTGGCGTTGCTAGAATTGTATCTCCTCACTTTCTGTCTGAGAAACTCTTAACTTCTTTTTCATTTAAAAGCACTTTTAGTTGGTATAGAATTCTTGCTGGCAAAGTTTTTAGTTGTTGTCGTTCCTTCTTTCATCAGTTTCGAGATTCTTTTTGCCTGCGTGTTTTTGGATAAGACATGTGTTATGATTATTATCTTTGTTCCTCTGTAAGTGAACCCTATTCTCTGGTTGCCTTCAAGATATTTTCTTTCCCTTTGTTTTCAGAAGTTTGAATCTTTTATGCCCAGATATTTTTGTGGAAGGGGAAGTGAGTAATGGAAGCGTTGATCCTGCTTGACGTGTATCTGAGATCTGGTGCCTACCACTAATTTTTGAAAATTCTCAACAAATATTTCTTAAATTATTTCTTCTGTTCTACTTTATCTTTCTTCTCCTCCTGAGATTCCAATTACATCTCGGTCTATATTGAGCCCATTGATGTTGTACCTCAGCTCATGTATGATCTGTTCTGTTTTCGTTATTATTTTTCTTTCCGGGATGCAGTTTGGGTAATTTCTTTTGACTTATATTCAAATCCACTGATTCTTCCCTGAGATTCTGCAAATGAGCCCTTCAAAGTCATTCTTGGATCTCTGTTACCATATTTTCCTTTCTTTTTAATTTTTTTTAGTTTCATTTAAATCCAAGTTAGTTAATATATAGTGTAATAATGGTTTCAGGAGTAGAATTTAATAATTCATCACTTACACATAACACCCAGTGCTCATCCCAACAAGTGCCCTCCTTGATGCCCATCACCCATTTCATCCATTCCCCATCCAACACCCCTCCAGCAACCCTCAGTTTGTTCTCTCTATGTAACAGTCTCTGATAGTTTGCCTCCCTCTCTGTTTTTATCTGATTTTTCCTTCCCTTCCCATAGTTCATCTGTTTTGTTTCTTAAATTCCACATATGAATGAAATCATATTATATTTATCTTTTATTTATACAATTTTTATTTCGCTTGTTCTTTCGATCTTCATCTCTCAGCATTACTTTTGTGATCCTTCATATTGTTTACTTTACTATGAGAGCCTTTAGCATATTAATTAGAGTCATTTTAAATTCCAAGTCTGATAGTTACATCATCTTTTTTCATATATGGGGGTGGGGAGGTCTGATTCTGGTATATATTTTGTTTGAAGTGTGTTTTCTCTTGCCTTTTTGTATACTTTATTTTTTGTTGTTGCATTTGAAAGCCAAATGTACTGTTTGGTGCAGCAAAAACTAATTTCAGAACTTTTACGTTTGGGGACAACGCACTTTTCCTTCTCCTGGGCCTTTAGTGTGGGGTTTTATGTTAATCTTGTTAGGTTTGGACCGAGTTTGAAGCTTCTTATTATTATGGTTTTCTTCTTCACACCAAGGCTTCTAATTCCTCTAGTGACAGCTTGTGTTTATGGTGTGGGCTAGTTAATCAGAGTGTTTCTCAGTGTCTCCTCCCCACTTGCCTTTGGGTCTTCCCATTTGTCTTTGCCTCTTTTCTTTGCACAGTTTGCCAGAAGGAATCTATGCCTTACAGCATTCTCTGGTGCATCTTTCCCATTTATTTTTACCTGATGTTTGTCAGCATTGTGATGTGGGGTGGTGGAAAGCAGCATTCACTGATACCCTGATTAAGGCTCAGTGTTAGGCCAGGACTGGATCCCTGGGGTCTGGATTCCCCATGTACTTCTGCTCTCTTGTAGATGTAGCTCTGGGCCTAACAGTATTCCTAGTCCTCCTCCATGAGGAAGTTCTCTTCCCTTTCCCTTTCCCTTCCCCTTCCCCTTTCCCTCCCCTTACCTTTTCTTTTCTTTTCTTTTCTTTTCTTTTCTTTTCTTTTCTTTTCTTTTCTTTTTTCTTTTCTTCCTCCTTCAAAGAAAGACGTCTCTAATTGTGGCTTTCCCCTAATTCTCTTAGGATATAGCCTTTATTGCTCTGCCACCTGCAGATTGAAATGGCTGTTTTGTGGGAAAGAGAACAGAGACAGGTTTGAGTAGTTTCCTACAGTGACCGCTATTCCCTCCTCTCAGCTGCAATCATTTTCCACCAGTTCATTCTATTCACCGTTACCATTTCCCAAAACCAAAAGTTTTGTTCAGTAGAAGAAATGAGAGAAATAGTTGTTGATGGCATTGGCAAGTGGCTGCCATTCTTCCCCACCAACCCCCAGGGGGGTAATTTTTCTCTCTCTGGATGTCCAGTGAGGTTCCTGGAGAAAAATCCTGCATAAGGCGGTGAATCCCTTTATGTCTGCAGTCTAGTGGCTTGACATTCTCAGTCCTGATGAAGGACTTGCTTAAAACTGGCTGGTGAGTGGTCTTATTGGCTTATATGGATGAGTCAGCCTCCTCTGTCTCCTTCTATCTCCCCATCCACCTCCCACCATGTTAATCAAATGTTGCGCCACATTTTTCCCTTTAAGCACCTCTCTCTCCATATTTCAGGTTAGTTGTTTGGCCTGACACCTTACTCTCTAACGGAGTCAAACAATCATTAATTTACAGTTTGCTCAGGATTTTTCTTGATTTAATTGTACAAACATTCTTTCCAACTTTCTAAGTCTCCAATCTAAATCTACAAGTCTCTTTCCGAAAAAAATTTGGGGGGCTATTTTTAATTGATGTTTAATTTTTAGTTTTAGCTTTTCTCATTGCTGTGTACATCCATAGTCCTCACTACGTTTGCCACAGAATCAGTTCTCCATTGAAACCCATATTTTTATTTTTAATTTTATGTGTTTTGCTTGATTCCTGTGTTTATGTTGTAGCTTCTCATATTTCGTTTTCACATATTTTTCCTGAATTCTCATGATTTATACGTGTGTTTTTTCCTACACATGGGCATTTTAAAAAATAGTTTAATTCTTGACAAAATGCTTAAACACTTTCCTTTCTATTTGGTGGCAATAATTTTCTTGTAAAACTTTCTTCTTCATCAGTGGGGTGCTGCTGTTTATTTCTTCATTTATTTATAAAATCTATACCAATACATTGCAGTTTTTTCTATTTATTTATTTTTTAAAAAGCTAGAGTTTTCAGGGCATGGTATTGCAGGAAATTTCCAACACAAGTTAGTAAAGGTAATAGCATCTTACTTTTCCAGACCATCTAATTTTTGCAACTCAAAGATTCTCTTTTTCTCTACTGACATAAAGATTTACTTGTTCATCCAAATGTAGGTCCCCTTCTTTGAACCAGGCAAGATGCAGGGGAGCTATAGCTGTCAGCCCTTCTAAACTCAGTTCCCAATCCCATTGTTGTAAATAAAAGGCACATGTATTGCTTTTGAGTTCCTGTTGCCTTTGTTGAGATCTGCCAGATATGAGCCCTTTCAATATTCTATGACTACTACTTCTCGCTTTCTTGTCTGTGGTTTCTGCTTAATCACAGGTGATTTGGGAAACTCTTCTATGTATTTTTGGAATGTGAAAATGTTTTTGTCTCCAAGTAAATATGGAAATGTATATTGTTATACAAATGTGTGCTTATATATTTTCCATGACAAAATTGTTCCATAATAAAAAAAAGATTTACATATTTTTAATATCCAGTAACTACAAATACTGTAATTTAGGCACATGTTACATCATAAAGGTAGGTGTTATTTTCCATTAAGAACAGACACATTATATATTTTGGATGACCATAAACACCCTAGTAACATGGAGCAGACATGATCTATGTAGGAGAGATTACATATGGTTCATTATATATACCTGCATCTAATATTTCATAATATATTTAATATCACATAACAAGGTATGAAAAGTGATTGTTGTATTTTATTTTATTAAAATTTTTTTAATGTTTATTTATGTTTGAGAGAGAGAGAGCACAAGCAGGGGAGGGACAGAGAGAGAGGGATACACAGAATCTGAAGCAGGTTCCAGGCTCTGAGCTGTCAGCACAGAGCCTGATGTGGGGCCGGAACCACAGCGAGATCATGACCTGAGCCAAAGTCTGATGCTCAACTGACTCAGCCACCCAGGCGGCCCAAAAAGTAACTATTTTGATCTAGATAAGATTTATTTAAAATGTTTGGACCTTGGTAGTAAAAGGAAAATAATCATTTCAATGCTATCACATTTCTGTTAGTAAATATTTCTTATTGTGCATGTATTCCTTCAACTTCTAATGCTCAATAACTTGAAAATCCTTATTAAGAACTTGAAGTGAAATATTATCTTGGGTTGTGAGTAATATATTTGTCCACATTTTATTTACAGGAAACTTTCAGAATGTAATCTTGCCTATTTCAGGTTGCTTCAGATTAAAACTTGGCTCACGACTCTAAGTTTTTATGCATGTTTTATTTACAAATTATTTAAATTTGTATGTCTGACTTTGATTTAGAGATCAGTAAAATGAAACCTCATGGCTTTGGTTGATTTTTAGTATTCTCTAGATAGGACCTGTTTAGGGGGGAAAAAACACAATTTTGTGAGTGTTTGGGTTTTAATGTTGGTATATTGAAGTAAAACTGCCTCTAAAATCTGTTTGTACTTTTAAATATCAAAATTTATTGCTGAGCAAATGCAGTGGGTAATTTTATTTGTTCTCTCAAACCACCATTGGCAGCATATTAGAATCTTGTAATGGCATAATTAACCAGATTATTTTCTCAATTTTACATTTTGAGTATTCCTAAATAACTTCAAATAAAATATTTAAATATATGGACAGAGTGATATATTAAGTGAGTTTTTAAAAAAAGTCATAATGGTCTAACACCATAAATCCCATGTGTTAAAAACAAAACACATTGCTATATCATATATAATATGACTTTAAGTAGAATATATTATGTTAATATGTAGATGTACTTTCTTCCACAGTGTTACAGAAGCCATTTATATGTGATTATCTATATCCATATTTTCTGAGCAGCCCACATTTATATTGGCAGAAAAAAAACCACACTTCTTGTCTTTCCTTATAACTTGGAATGACTCTCCCATAAATATTTTCCCCAATGTATCATATCCTTGGCCTTATTTCATGCCTCTATGTCTCCTTCAGGTGGCTCTTTGGCTTCAGGGGGAAAATGGAGTGCAGCAATCTCCATCAGCCAACCCAGGTGCTGGGGGTACGTCAAAAGTTGCTGGCTATTGCTGGTTTGCTACCTCAAGGTTTGCCCCAATGTTGATGCAGCATAAATATAGCTTGCAAAGAAAGTGACAATAATATGAACTTTTATTTATATTTTAAGCCATGTATTTTAAGATCTAATAGAAAATTATATTGATTTCATTTCAGTGATAGCCTCATTTACTTGGTGAATAAAGAAACATAACATGATGTTTCCTTATGGGAGTTTGCTGTAATCAAGCATGGGGATACACTGACATAATGGGATAATCATGGGGATATAACTGAGGCATAAGGAATCATATTATATTACTGAGAGAGCCAATCGCCAAATTGTCCCTAGTTCCTGATAGCAACCAATCTAGAATTGACTCCCATTTTTTTATTCCCTTCAAAAACCTTCTGTAGAAACAAAATCTTTTAAGAAGATTCCTCTTTTTTATTTTAAAGTTTTTATTTTAATTCCAGTAGTTAACAGACTGTTACATTAGTTTCGGGTATACAATTCAACACTTCCCATGCAGCACCCAGTGGTCATCACAACAACTGCACTCCTTAATCCCCATCACCTATTTCACCCATCCTCCTGCCCAGCTCCCCTCTGGTAACCATCACTTTGTTCTCTATAGTTAAGAATCTGTTACTTGGTTAATCTCTCTCCATTTTTTTCCCTTTATTTGTTTTCTTTTCCCAAAATTTTATGTAAATTCTAGCTAGTTAACATGTAGTCTAATATTAGTTTCAGGAGTAGAATCTAATGATTTATCACTTAGATATAACACCTAATGCTCATCATAACAAATGTCCACCTTAATACCCATTACCCATTTAGCCCATTCCCCCATCCATCTCCCTCCATCAACTTTCACTTTGTTCTCTATCATTAAGAGGCTCTTAAGGTTTGCTTCCCTCTCTTTTATTTTTTTCCTTTCCATATGTTCCTCTGTTTTGTTTCCTAAATTCTACATATGAGTGAAATCATGGTATTTGTCTTTCTCTGACTTATTTCACTTAGCATAATACTCTTTAGCTCCATCAGTGTCCTTGCAAATGGCAAGATTTCATTATTTTTATGACTAAATAATATCCATTATATATATATAACAAAATGATATATATATATCACTTCACATATATATATATATACATACATATATATATATATATATATATATATATATATATATATATATATGTTTATAGCAGCATTATTTACAATAGCCAAATTATGGAAATAGCCCAAGTGTCAATCGACTGATGAATGGATACAGAAGATATATATATATATATATATATATATAGAGAGAGAGAGAGAGAGAGAGAGAGAGAGAGAGAGATGCGTATATATATTACTTGTGTTATTGATTTTAGCCATTCTGACAGGTATGGGTGATATTGCATTGTTTTGTTTGAATTTCCCTGATGGTGAGTGATGTTGAGCATCTTTTCATGTGTCTGTTAGCCATCTGGATGTCTTCTTTGGAGAAATGTCTGTTTATGTCTTCTGCCCATTTTTAATTGGATTATTTGTTTTTTGGGTGTTGACTTTGATAACTTCTTTATATATTTTGGATACTAACCCTTTATCCGGTATATCATTTGAAAATTAAGAATATCCCTTTTGTTCGTCTAAGTACATTGCTCTTTTTTTTTATTTTTTTATTTATATATGAAATTTATTGTCAAATTGGTTTCCATACAACACCCAGTACTCATCCCAAAAGGTGCCCTCCTCAATCCCCATCACCCACCCTCTCCTCCCTCCCACCCCCCATCAACCCTCAACAGTCTCTTATGCTTTGGCTCTCTCCCACTCTAACCTCTTTTTTTTTTTTTCCTTCCCCTCCCCCATGGGTTCCTGTTAAGTTTCTCAGGATCCACATAAGAGTGAAACCATATGGTATCTGTCTTTCTCTGTATGGCTTATTTCACTTAGCATCACACTCTCCAGTTCCATCCACATTGCTACAAAAGGCCATATTTTATTTTTTCTCATTGCCACGTAGTATTCCATAGTGTATCTAAACCACAATTTCTTTATCCATTCATCAGTTGATGGACATTTAGGCTCTTTCCATAATTTGGCTATTGTTGAGAGTGGTGCTATGAACATTGGGGTACAAGTGCTCCTATGCATCAGTACTCCTGTGTCCCTTGGATAAATTCCTAGCAGTGCTGTTGCTGGGTCATAGGGTAGGTCTATTTTTAATTTTCTGAGGAACCTCCACACTGCTTTCCAGAGCGGCTGCACCAATTTGCATTCCCACCAACAGTGCAAGAGGGTTCCCGTTTCTCCACATCCTCTCCAGCATCTATAGTCTCCTGATTTGTTCATTTTGGCCACTCTGACTGGCGTGAGGTGATACCTGAGTGTGGTTTTGATTTGTATTTCCCTGATAAGGAGTGACGCTGAACATCTTTTCATGTGCCTGTTGGCCATCCGGATGTCTTCTTTAGAGAAGTGTCTATTCATGTTTTCTGCCCATTTCTTCACTGGGTTATTTGCTTTTCGGGTGTGGAGTTTGGTGAGCTCTTTATAGATTTTGGATACTAGCCCTTTGTCCGATATGTCATTTGCAAATATCTTTTCCCATTCCGTTGGTTGCCTTTTAGTTTTGTTGGTTGTTTCCTTTGCTGTGCAGAAGCTTTTTATCTTCATAAGGTCCCAGTAATTCACTTTTGCTTTTAATTCCCTTGCCTTTGGGGATGTGTCGAGTAAGAGATTGCTACGGCTGAGGTCAGAGAGGTCTTTTCCTGCTTTCTCCTCTAAGGTTTTGATGGTTTCCTGTCTCACATTCAGGTCCTTTATCCATTTTGAGTTTAATTTTGTGAATGGTGTGAGAAAGTGGTCTAGTTTCAACCTTCTGCATGTTGTTGTCCAGTTCTCCCAGCACCATTTGTTAAAGAGACTGTCTTTTTTCCATTGGATGTTCTTTCCTGCTTTGTCAAAGATGAGTTGGCCATACGTTTGTGGGTCTAGTTCTGGGGTTTCTATTCTATTCCATTGGTCTATGTGTCTGTTTTTGTGCCAAGTACATTGCTCTTAAAGACCTCTTCAGGTTCCTTCTCCTTTACTTCAGTGTGATAAATAAATCTAACTTTTTCTTTCATCTAGGTAAAAGTTTATGCTTTTTAAAAAATTTTTTAATGTTTATTTATTTTTGAGAGAGCAAGAGAGACAAAGAGGGAGTGGAGGAGGACCAGAAGGAGAGGGAGACACAGAATCCCAGAATCTGAAGCAGACTCCAGGCTCTGAGCAGTTGGCACCAGAGCCAGATGTGGGGCTCAAACCCATAAACCACGAGATCATGACCTAAGCCAAAGTCAGATGCTTAACCTGAAAACTGAGCCACTGAAGCACCCCGGTAAAAGTTTCCTCTTGATGGTCCTTGTTGTTGAGCTTTGACAATCTTGGAGCTTCTACTGAGATTTTGTTAAGGCTCTTTTTGCCACAGATTAATACCTACAACTTGGAAGTAGTGTACTTGCCTTGTCTCTAAACCTACTAGAGGCAAATTTGCCCATACTAGTAAGGAAAGTTAATGCGAAATCTGTGCTCCAAGTATTTCACTGACCTGTTCAAGATTCTTTTTGTTTCCTCCTCAAGATTGAAGGACCCAGAAATTTCCTTGATGAAAGACTGACAAATCATTAGCCTATAACCATCCTGTTTGTTTGTTTGTTTGTTTGGTTTTTGGTACTGCAGTATTTATTAAAGGATGTTCAAGACCACTATTGGTATGAAAAATGTCTTTCCAAATGAATTTGAAGAGTAAAAGCTCTCATTAGACATTGTCTCTTTAGGACAAACTTTGCCTTGTGTCATTGACACAATATCAACACTTTCCGGAGTCTTGTTTATTATGTATGCAAAGCTGGCTTTAAAGATATTTTCTCTCCACAAATTCCACCTGCCAGGGAATTCTGCAGATTTCTCAGGGCAGCAGACAGAAGCAGCTTGACTTGAAGTTTGAGGATCAAAGATATGCACAAGAGACACTTTTATTTTTGACTCTCGGCCATCCTATAATGGGTTGTCTGCTGGTAAATTTGTTACCTCTTGGCACCTGTTTCTGTATTATCCTTCCTGTATGTATTTGTATGAAGGGCACGACTGTGCCAAGGACAATTTAAAATGGCTGCAGTCACTTTGGAGAACTTTAGATAGAACCAAAATTGTGTATTTGAAATGCACTCACTTGAAGAAAAACACAAAAAAACACAAAAAACAAAACAAAACAAATAGATCCTGAGACCACAAAATACTTCCACTGAAATCATTACACCATTGTCATTGGAACCCAGCTCATCAGGAATTAAAGCAGATACTGTTGCAATCCTGCAGCAGTTGTCAGTTTGTTTCCTTCAGATTGTTTTCAAGAATAATTCAGTTCAACATAGGAAAAGTTTCTACCTGGAGAGACCAAGAGTCCTTAGGAATTGGTATGGAAATTCAGAAGCGGTTTGTTTTAGTATGGCAAAAAAGAAGAGGATACTTTTACTTTCTTGTCCAGAGCTATGTGAACTCTTCTGTACTTTGTCTTAATATTGTCTCCAGAGACATTTGTCATCTTGAGATAGTGCAGATCTATCATGTTGATCTATTGTACTATTGACCTTATACTCATACTACTGACCAGAGAGTAGAAGCACCCTATATTCCTTGATACGACATATATGTGCCAGAGAATGCAAGATAAATCTTGTGAACATTGAAGGGCTTGGTTTGGGGCATGCAGAGTTATCCCCTTTGTAATGAGAGACAAAATACTGCACATTACACTACTCACCATGAAAGCAGAATAAAAAATACACTGTGGCCTCTTTGGATTTCAGAGGTAACATATATCATATATGCTTTAACCTTTTTATTGGTAACTCCTGGAGCTGCCAGTTTCAAGTGGTATCTAGAGCAAAAAGATGGCCTTGCATCACTGGCTCTGTTGCTGTTCTCCCTATAACTTTGACTTTATGACCCAGCAGACCGATGGAATCAGAAGTGGCTCTTGCAGACAGAGATGATGCACGGATCCTCAAGGAAGCCCCATGAGCTGGGAGATCTCAACTGAGACTACTAAAATTTTGGATAAATCTTTGCCATTATCTGATGAAAAATCTTTGAAAAGTTGTTCTGGGATTGCTGCTAGACCCTGGTAGAGACTGAAACCTTGACCACGTGACCATTAACACATAATATTGGACATTCACAAAATCATTCCATCATAAAGGGAAATAGTTTATTCCAGACTAGGTCAAGTTGCTCAAAATGTTTATAAAATGTGATCTTACACTTTTAGTGCTTCTCTCTTAATCCCTAACAAATGCTGTTTGGTGAAATTGCTGTGATTGTTTAATAAAGGAAAAAGTGAAGGTTCAGTCATGTTTGCATTGGTAGGATATGCCACAGACTGTCAACATGAATGGCTTTTATACTATAACCTCACTTAAGAGTGACCTTCAAAACACTGATATAATGAAATACTTTCTATGCGTGGTCTGGAGGCAATACATCTCCTTGTCTACTTCATGGGGACTGGGTATGGTTCTAAAATCTAAGGGATTAGCTTGCTACTCAGGGCTTAGGAAGAAAAAAATTGGAAGTAAATGGTGACAAAATTATGTGGCTGAGCCTTTCACAATGTGCAGAGTATGAAGATTTTTATGTCTTCCTTAAATGTCTGTGAAACAGCATCCATGAAGAAAAACATTCTTAATATTTAGATAGAAATACTGATTAGTCCTTTTCGCAGCTACCCCAGTATTTATTCAGAAAACATATATGAAGTAGGCATGTGAAAGTGATGTTGCGTGGCATGGATTCAACTACCTGTTTTTCCCCAGATCAAGGCTAATCTGGCCATTCTTTCCAATAAATACTAATATGGTACTATTTCCTCATCAGTCAGAAAACTACCTGGTAGCAGATAAATTTTATTATACTGCTCCTATAATGAACTATACAAACCTCTGTCCTCTTAGAGTTGGCCATATATTTCAGATATGGATTTGCATTCCCTGGCTAGAATACTCTGCCAGCTTCATTATTAATAAATTTATAGAATGCCTCATTCAGCTCTGTACTGCTGTACATACATTGTCTGTGTCCAAAAAACAAAGTTGAATCTACCAGGCAACACAATCTATCACTGGGCCATTTTGTGCCCCTCAGGGCATTGAACCAATAGACTTGAGAGAAAAGTGGTCACCAAATTGTTTTGAACGATAAATCTCAATTACAAGTGGTAAATTGGGTTGCTGCCCTACAATGATGATAAAGTGTACTCTATTTGGAATTAAGAGGATTAATTGGAGTACTTTTATTTTTAAGATCTTTCTCACATGTACTTGTGGATAGTAAATTGTCATAGCCAGACTTGGTTGAAGGACTCAGATTCTGAAGTGTTTAAGACTTGGACAAAAATCCCCATGCACCTGAGACGCTGGCAGAGGTGAAGAGAACAATGAATGGGCAGTATAAAAAGATGGCCATTATAACTCTCTGAAGCCTTAAGACCAGTACTTTAACTTTCTTTGAAATCGGTTTTCCCTCTTTCCCTCTATAAATTATATGAAGAACATCAGTGATGGCAAATATTTTAGGTAGGTATATAAGTGACTGTCTTTGTATGTCCTCATATGCCTTCTATGTCCATTTATATGATGGATGATGGAATGTCATTGTGTTGGGACAACTGGGTGAAGGGAATACCAATGGACTGTGACAGATATCTTTAATTTGTCCTTTCTACCCCTGCTTTCTAGTTTAAGAGGCTGGCTTGTACAGGTAACAAAAATATCTCCTGTGTCTTCCGGTTTCCAGTTAAGTAGGGCCATTGGGAAATAAGGGTAAGAAATAAAAGGAAGGGAGGAATATAAGATCAGGAATCTATTCCCCTGGTTCTTTACCTGTGAGATCAGCAGGGACTCACCATGCCTTTTGACACAAGTTCACTGATTCTGTCAAGGAGGTTTATTCTATAAAAGTCACTCTTATTCTGATAATCACTCTCTCCACTTATACCTTCAGGCCATGGATGAAAAGAGCTTTGCTTCTCTTTGCCATGGGTTGCTCTATTAAATCATCTGGTTACCTTTCACATCTTTCCAAATGACTCTTTGTAAATAAACCCTCCTCTCAGTTTCTAATTTGAGTGTTCCATATCATTTTATTTAGATGGGAACTAGGGGTTTAAAGAGTGGCCTATTTTGAAATGCAGTATTAAGTTATTTCATTGATAAATTGATCTTAAAATTATATCTACGAAATTAGAGACAAGGATTTAAATTTTTTGTTTAATGTTTATTCATTTTTGATATATATATATATATATATAGAGAGAGAGAGAGAGAGAGAGAGAGAGAGCGCATGAGCAGAGGAGGGATAGAGAGAGAGGGAGACACAGAACTCAAAGCAGGCTCCAGGCTCTGAGCTATTAGCACAGAGCCTGACGTGGGGCTCAAACTCATGAACCATGAGATCATGACCTGAGCTGAAGTTGGATGCTTAACCAACTGAGCCCCCCAGGCACCCTGAGACAATGATCTGAATAAGCTATAGAGACCTGCTATTGTAAAAGGATCCCTAAAGGCCATTATATCTAACAAAAATATTACTTTGGAGATATGCTGTAGAAATAACAGGGAAAAGTCTAACAAGGGAAATTTGCTAAGAAAGAAAAAGAAGAATTATAGTAAACATAGAGACAGAGAATTTACATAGGGACTTTGATGAAGAGAATATCTTATATATGGAAGAGACAGGGTGAATGTAGTACTCATGGCAAATTATAATAATGAGAGGGAGGTATAAATTACCCATATGTAAAATAAGAGTTATATAAGCTGTTGATTCACCTGCAAGGCATATTCTTAGGTGAAAATGATTTCTTATGTATTGTTAAAAACAAATGAGGAGGCTACATATGCATTGTTAGAATTAAATAAATTCATGCTTCAATGTATATCCATAAAAGAAGCTAGGAACAGATTCAAAAGCTCATAGTCACTATTTCAAATTCTCATTTCTGGGTAGAAATATATAAATAATTAGACTGATAATGAAATTTAAGCAAAACTGATGCACATATAACTTCAGGCAAATGCTTACTCTCTGAGTATCAGTCAATGAACAGTTAACAAAAACAAGAATACAAATTCTCATGTGACTACAAAAAGCAGAAGCTGCTTGTGAGGGAGTTAAAATCATGAGATTAGGATCATGAACAAAATGCAGGTACTTTGGGGATAGTTCATGATCAGACATTCTTAGGGAACTGTTAAGGGTTGATATCTGCTAATACCCTAAATGTATCTTAGCAAGATTCTTCTATCAGAATTAAGTAGCAAAAAGTAACATTTATATGTATCATCACATTGTGGAATATTTTTCACAATGTTGGTTTTTTTTTTTTTTTTAATTTTTTTTTTTCAACGTTTATTTATTTTTGGGACAGAGAGAGACAGAGCATGAACGGGGTAGGGGCAGAGAGAGAGGGAGACACAGAATCGGAAACAGGCTCCAGGCTCTGAGCCAGCAGCCCAGAGCCTGACGCGGGGCTCAAACTCACAGACCACGAGATCGCGACCTGGCTGAAGTCGGACGCTTAACCGACTGCGCCACCCAGGCGCCCCTCACAATGTTGTTTTATTTAAACTTTACACAATCTGTGATGTATTAGGTTTAAGTTATTATCCATATATATATAATCCATTATAAATATATATATATAGATAGATATATATATAGATAGATATATATATATATAAATGTGGGAACCAGATAAAAAAGTGAAATTAATTACCAAATATATCTGGAAAAATAGGTTATTGAGCTAAAGCCAGAATTGTTTCTTTTATATAATTTTTCACAATGAGATGTTTTTCCATATGAAGTTTTTGCTTTTTTGGAAGCACAATAGAAACTAATGGTTGATTTTTCTTACTTAAGATTTTGTCATTAAGATATCCTCCAGTTGCACTAAAACCACTCCCAAACATCATCAAGTTGACTCAAACTATATCACCTGTCATGAGAACACCCTCATGTTTTCTTGTGTCAGTAAATAATTGTTGACTTCAATGGGGACTGGGTATAATACAATTTAGGTTAATGCCAATGATTTCATATGGCCTAAATTATGAGATCTCTCTAGATCAAAGGAAAAAAAAACCTCTACATTTCTTAGTGGCAGATGCATTTTTAGTTGCTTTTCAATTAAACAGACAGGATTGAACTTGAAGATCTGACTTTACCTAAATAATCAAAGTTATTAGTTCATTACTAGAGGCATAGTTGTGAATTTAGAACACAATCAGGAGCATCAGTCAAGCATAACAGGAAGAGTTCTGTTCACATATGTTCTGTTTTAAAATGGAACATCCATAACAGTTCAGTGGAGCTCAAAATTACAGCTGAGAAGTGATCAGTTAACCACCCCAAAAAACTGCATATGGGAAATAGACTGAAAAATTAGTTTCTTAACATTGACATGTTGCTGCAACATTATATTCATGGAAAGATCTAAAGAACATTCTCCTCAAAATAAACCATATGTATTCAAAATATATTAAAACTTTAAAGGAAAAATAAAAAAAATATATTTAGAATAAGCATACATTTTTAAGATCACTTTTTTTTAAGATCACATTTTAAAAAACAAATTCTAACAGCAAACACTAGAAAGATAAACTAAGAAAATGTATGACATCTTACTTATCATTGTGATAGGTACTGATGGCAAGAAAGATGATTTAGAAAGTGGTTTCATTTTTACAAGAAAAATATTTCATATATGTTTACATTTTGGAGTTTCCTATTTATTGATTTTCAAAAAAATAGTTAGATGTTCATAGTCGTACAGACACAGAGCTTTGTGCCAGGCAAAGAAACTGTGCCATGTAATCTCACACTTTTACAACACTTTTCCTCATGGCAGGCATCATTTCAGCAGAGCTGGTTGGTGCCAGTGCTGGTTGGGTGTTCCAGTTAACGGGAAGGTACACAATCTGTGGAGAAAAAGCAGATAATTGTAGAAATGAAGACCATGGTCTAGCAACCTCTTTTTGTAATTGCCCATCAACAGCAACAAAAATAACTGTGAAGTAAATTCATAAGGCAGAGAAGCAGTGGAGTAAATTGGTGTGGAATACAGACTCTATACTAGAGTAATCCTACACCAACCATTTACTGAATGACTATGAACAAGTTAATTATCTGTGCTTCAGATTCCCCTTTATAAATTGAGATTAATAAAAAAAATTGAGGATAATACTCGTGCCTGATTCATGGGGCTGTGGTAAAAAATCAAATATTGGTTAATATAAAATGTACTAAGGAAGTGATTGGCATGTTGTAAGTATTACATAGATATCAATGTGTTATTTAAAAAAAAATTAATGTGTATTTATCTTTGTGAGCCAGAGACCAAGCATGAGCAGGGGAGAGGCAGAAAGTGAGGGAGGCACAGCATCCAAAGGGCATCTAGGCTCTGAGCTGTCAGCACAGAGCCCAATACAGGGCTTGAACCCACAAACTGTGAGATCATGACCTGAGCTGAAGTCAGACACTTAACTGACTGAGCCACTAGGGTACCCCTTGATGTATTATTTTTATTCCATTAAAATATACATCTCCAAACAAAGAACATTTTTCTTTGAACAGACATACTAAAATATCCCACTCACAACATAATGGGCTCTGACTGAAATACAAATTGTATTCTGAATTGATTCCCACACTCCTCTCCTAGCTCAATAGAGCTGGATCCCATAGACGTCTTTATATTATATGGAGAAAGTCCCCAGGAACAGAGTTGCCTGAATGCCATTGCCTTTGGCCTTGGCAAATGTTATTCTTATTAGATTCTTAGATCATGGAGTCTCCTCTTTAACTTTTCTGATTAAAAATTGGCCTTTAATTGAGGCCTACTTTGATACCCCACTTAAGATTTTTTCTCCCTTCCTCATCTCTGAAATGTCTTTCCCCCAAAACACCCTGATTCATTTAGTGGAGAATAATAATTCCAATGAACTCACTGCCAATAGTCTGTCATTGCTTCTACTCCATTTTGATCCAATATCATATGCTGCAGCCTAGACTTTGTGCTTTCTGTATTTCTAACTGCCTTCTACAACAGTGCAAAATAGGACTTTTATCATCCTCAATGCACTTACTTATTCATTTGTTCAGATCTAGAATTTGTAGATATTAGTTTAATAATTGTTACCCTGTATCATTGTGAAAATCAAAGCTTTTAGCTAGAATTCAATATAGATTTACAGTATGGTTTTTTAAGGTAAAATCTACATACAGGGAAATATACAGATCTTAAGAATACAATTTGATGTGTTTTGACAAATACAGATATTGACTTAACCACACCCCCATTGATATATATATTCACATTCTCAGAAAGTACCTCAAGCTCCCTAATCAATTCACTCAAGAGGCAATCATTTATTTAAAAAAAATATTTTTCATGTTTAGTTATTTTCTATTCTATAGCCAAAGATCAATGGAATCACATGGTATGAGCTCTTCTGGGTCTGAATTCTGTCACTCAGTGTTATGTTCAACAGACATATCATTTAACATATTATTTCAAAGGTTGCACGGTTTACAAAATGTGTGCAAAAAGAAATCAGTCAAAGCCATGTTTTGTATCTGTCTATGAGGAGTTACATGATGAAAGTACCCCTGAGGCCAACAGTGCTTCCTCTGGGTCACATGCCCTCTGTCCCCTTTGAACCAAGTCTTCCACACAGATTGGCAGTTTAAGTCCATGGATATCATCTAATGAAATGTACCTACTGTTGCCAAATAAACATTTCAGGCAATGTTTTGCTTTTAAGGATATAATGATATAAGTTGTATCCTAAAAAAAAAAAAAAGACAAAAATTAGGAAAATTAATTAATTTTGTATTTTTCATATAAAGGAGGAAGACAGTAGAAGAAAAAAGCAACATTGAAAATGCTTTTACATATCGAAGGGGAAAATTATAATTTAATTTGAGAGCTTATTACATTTAATGGAGAAGTTTTTTAAAAAGTACTATTTGAGAACCTGAAAGAAGTGTATAAAAATTGGCATTTTAAGTAGCTGTTTGGGGTTCATAGTCAGAGATCCCTAAAGACAGTAATGGTATTTCTTGAAACAATGGCTTTTTAATTTGACTAAATCATTTTTACCAATATGTCCAGTTAACATCAAATGTTTTCTGATTCTGTATCTATTTCTTCTGTCACTAAATAAGAAGATAATGCAAGTACCATTAATAAATGAAAGTGAGATTATTGTTTTCATAATATTAGAGCTGCTATAAATTTTGAGGCTGTGAGATTCAAAATATTAATGATTGGGTGTCCTAATTGAAGCTGAGCCAATCTTTGAGTTTCAAAATTTCATGATGATGATTTAAAAAGACATGTTAGAACAAGCTGAAGCTCCTGGTCACACAGATAAATCCCTGAACAAATTGATTATACAAAGCCCTATACACAAGTTCTGAAACCTGTAGAGTTTGTTCTTTCACCTTTCAAACAATTTATCTTAAATATTAACTATTTTTTGCTTTATGAAGATGGCGGCGTAGGAGGATGCTGGGCTCACCCCGTCCTGCTGATCACTTAGATCCCACCCATATCTGCCTAAATAACCCAGAAAACCACCAGAAGATTAGCAGAACAGACTCTCCTTAGCCAAGCGTAGACAAGAGGCACACAGAAGAGGGTAGGAAGGGCGGAGAGGCAATGCATGCTACACAGACTGGCGGAAGCTAGGGTGGTGGAGGGGCAGCCAGCTTGCCCAGCAAGGCAGAGCCCCCGAGTCTGGCTTGCAAAACCAGAGGCGCCAGACTGTGTGAGTTCTGACAGCCAGCAGGACTTAACATCTAGAATGTTAAAAGTGAACAGCTCTGCTCTGGGAGAGCGGGGAGGGCAAGAGGACACTGGGAGGGAGAGGTGTTGAGCCCTGGAAGACAGAGCTCAGCTCAGCAGGGAACAAAGGCACTGGCCAGCTCCATCTCTTTCTCCCATCCCCAGCCAAATCCCAAAGGGAACCAGTTCCCATCACTGAACTTGCTTGCACCAGGCAAACACGCAACACTGTGCTTCTGTGGATCCATCCCTCAGACGGGTCTGCCTCCCTCCCGGTGCTGCAGGGCTCCTCCCACAGGGGATCACCTATGGCAAAGGGAGCTAACCTGCCCCTCCCACCCCTATGCACCTTGCGGAACCACCCCGGCTATTATGCCAGATCCCATCAAAGCAGTACCACAAACCTGGCAGTGTGCAAGTAGGCCAGACAGGGGACATACCACTCCACAATGAGTCTTGCCCCTGGGAGAGGGGAAGATAAGGTACACCCAGTCTGACTGTAGCCCCAGCAGTGGGCTGGGGGCAGACATCAGGTCTGACTGTGGCCCCACCCACCAACACAAGCTACTCTGGACAGTACAGGGGAAGTGCCCTGCAATTTGGAGCCCCCCAGGGAATACCCAAAATGACAAAACGGAAGAATTCTCCTCAAAAGAAACTCCAGGAAGTAGTAACAGCTAATGAATTTATCAAAAATGAATTAAGTAATACAACAGAACAAGAATTTAGAATAATAGTCGTAAAATTAATCGCTAGGCTTGAGAAAAGTATAGAGGACAGCAGAGAATCTATTGCTACAGAGATCAAGAGACTAAGAAATAGTCATGAGGAGCTGAAAAATGCTATAAATGATGTGCAAAATAAAACGGAGGCGACCACAGCTTGGATTGAAGAGGCAGAGGAGAGAATAGGTGAATTAAAAGATAAAATTATGGAAGAAGCGGAAGCTGAGAAAAAGATAAAAAAAAAAAAATCCAGGAGTACGAGGAAAGAATTAGAGAACTAAGTGATGCAATCAAATGGAACAATATCCATATCATAGGAATTCCAGAAGAGGAAGAGAGAGAGAAAGGGGCTGAAGGTGTACTTGAACAAGTCATAGCTGAGAATTTCCCTGATCTGGGGAAGGGAAAAAGCATTGAAATCCAAGAGGCACAGAGAACTCCCTTCAGATGTAACTTGAAACGATCTTCTACACAACATATCATAGTGAAACTGGCAAAATACAAGGATAAAGAGAGAATTCTGAAAACAGCTAGGGATAAACTGGTTCTAACCTACAAAGGGAGACCCATAAGACTAGGGGCAGACCTATCTACTGAAACTTGGTAGGGCAGAAAGGAATGGCAGGAAATCTTCAATGTGATGAACAGAAAAAAATATGCAGCTGAGAATCCTTTATCCAGTAAGTCTGTCATTCAGAACAGGAGGAAAGATAAAAGTCTTCCCAAACAAAAACTGAAGGAATTCATCACCACTAAACCAGTCCTACAAGAGATCCTAAGGGGGATTCTGTGAGTGAAATGTTGCAAGGACCACAAAGTACCAGAGACACCACTACAAGCGTGAAACCTACAGACATAGCAATGACTCTAAACTCATATCTTTCAATAATAACACTGAATGTAAATGGACTAAATGCTCCAACCTAAAGACATAGGGTATCAGAATGGATAAAAAAACAAGACCCATCTATTTGCTGTCTACAAGAGACTCATTTTAGACCTGAAGACACCTTCAGATTGAAAGTGAGGGGATGGAGAACTATTTATCATGCTACTGGAAGTAAAAAGAAAGCTGCAGTAGCCATACTTATATCACACAAACTGGACTTTAAACTAAAGGCTGTAACAAGAGATGAAGAGCGGCATTATATAATAATTACAGGGACTATCCATCAGGAAGAGCTAACAATTATAAATGTCTATTAGCCAAATGAGGGAGCCCCCAAATATATAAAACAATTAATCACAAGCATAAGCAACCTTATAGATAAGAATGTGGTAATTGCAGGGGACTTTAATACTCCACTTACAACAATGGATAGATCATCTAGACACAAGATCAATAAAGAAACAAGGGCCTTGAATGATACATTGGGTCAGATGGACTTGACAGATATATTTAGAACTCTGCATCCCAAAGCAACAGAATATACTTTCTTCTCGAGTGCACATGGAACATTCTCCAAGATAGATCACATACTGGGTCACAAAACAGCCCTTCATAAGTATAAAAGAATTGAGATCATACCATGCACACTTTCAAACCACATTGCTATGAAACTTGAAGTCAACCACAGGAAAGAGTCTGGAAAACCTCCAAAAGCATGGAGGTTAAAGAACACCCTACTAAAGAATGAATGGGTCAACCACACAATTAGAGAAGAAATTTAAAAATATATGGAAACAAATGAAAATGAACATACAACAATCCCAATGCTTTGGGACGCAGCGAAGGCAGTCCTGAGAGGAAAATACATTGCAATCCAGGCCTATCTCAAGAAACAAGAAAAATCCCAAATACAAAATCTAACAGCACACTTAAAGGAAATAGAAGCAGAACAGCAAAGACTGCCTAACCCCCGCAGAAGAAGAGAAATAATAAAGATCAGAGCAGAAATAAACAATATAGAATCTAAAAAAAACTGTAGAGCAGATCAATGAAGCCAAGAGTTGGTTTTTTGAAAAAAATAAACAAAATTGATAAACCTCTAGCCAGGCTTCTCAAAAAGACAAGGGAGATGACCCAAATAGATGAAAACATGAATGAAAATGGAATTATTACAACCAATCCCTCAGAAATACAAGCAATTATCAGGGAATACTATGAAAAATTATATGCCAACAAACTGGACAACCTGGAAGAAATGGACAAATTCCTAAACACCCACACACTTCCAAAACTCAAACAGGAAGAAATAGAAAACTTGGACAGACCCATAACCAGCAAAGAAATTGAATCAGATATCAAAAACCTCCCAACAAATAAGAGTCCAGGACCAGATGGCTTCCCTGGGGAGTTCTACCAGACGTTTAAAGGAGAGATAATACCTATCCTTCTCAAGCTATTCCAAAAAATAGAAAGGAAAGGAAAACTTCCAGACTCATTCTAAGAAGCCAGCATTAATTTGATTCCTAAACCAGACAGAGACCCAGCAAAAAAAGAGAACTACAGGCCAATATCCCTGATGACTATGGATGCAAAAATTCTCAATAAGATACTAGCAAATCGTATTCAACAGCTTGTAAAGAGAATTATTCACCATGATCAAGTGAGATTCATTCCTGGCCTGTAAGGCTGGTTCAATATCGCAAATCAATCAACGTGATACATCACATTAATAAAAGAAAATATAAGAACCATATCATCCTGTCAATCGATGCAGAAAAAGCATTTGACAAAATTCAGCAACCTTTCTTAATAAAAACCCTGGAGAAAGTCGGGACAGAAGGAACATACTTAAACATCATAAAAGCCATTTATGAAAATCCCACACCTAATATCATCCTCAATGGGGAAAAACTGAGAGCTTTCCCCCTGAGATCAGGAACATGACAGGGCGGTCCACTCTCACCGCTGTTGTTTAACATATTGTCGGAAGTGCTAGCATCAGCAATCAGACAACAACAGGAAATCAAAGGCATCAAAATTGGCAAAGATGAAGTTAAGCTTTCACTTTTTGCAGAAGACATGATATTATACATGGAAAACCTGATAAACTCCACCAAAAGTCTGCTAGAACTGATACATGAATTCAGCAAAGTCTCAGGGTATAAAATCATTGTACAGAAATCAGTTGCATTCTTAAACACTAATAATGAAGCAACAGAAAGACAAATAAAAAAACTGATCCCATTCACAATTGCACCAAGAAGCATAAAATACCTAGGTAAAGATGTAAAAGATATGCATGCTGAAAACTATAGAAAGCTTATGCAGGAAATTGAAGAAGATACAAAGAAATGGAAAAAACATTCCGTGCTCATGGATTGGAAGAATAAATATTGTTCAAATGTCAATACTACCCAAAGCTATCTACATATTCAATGCAATCCCAATTGAAATTGCCCAGCATACTTCTCAAAGCTAGAACAAGCAATCCTAAAATTTGTGTGGAACCACAAAAGACCCCGAATAGCCAAAATAATTTTTAAGAAGAAGACCAAAGCACGAGGCATCACACTCCCAGACTTTAACTTCTACTACAAAGTTGTAATCATCAAGACAGCATGGTATTGGCACAAAAACAGACACATAGACCAATGGAATAGAATAGAGACTCCAGAATTGGACCCACAAAAGTATGGCCAACTAATCTCTGATAAAGCAGGAAAGAATATCCAATGGAAAAAAGACAGTCTCTTTAACAAATAGTGCTGGGAGAACTGGACAGCAACATGCAGAAGAATGAAACCAGACCACTTTCTTGTACCATTCGCAAAAATAAACTCAAAATGGATAAAGGACCTGAATGTGAGACAAGAAACCATCAAAACCCTAGAGGAAAGAGCAGGAAAAAACCTCTCTGACCTCAGCCACAGCAATTTCTTACTTGACACATCTCCAAAGGCAAGGGAATTAAAAGCAAAAATGAACTATTGGGACCTCATGAAGATAAAATGTTTCTGCATGGCAAAAGAAACAACCAACAAAACTAAAAGACAACCAACAGAATGGGAAAAGATATTTGCAAATGACATATTGGACAAAGGGCTAGTATCCAAAATCTATAAAAAACTCACCAAACTCCACACCTGAAAAACAAATAATCCAGTGAAGAAATGGGAAAAAACCATGAATAGACCCTTCTCTAAAGAAGACATCCAGAAGGCCAACAGGCACATGAAAAGATGCTCAACATCGCTCCTCATCAGGGAAATACAAATCAAAACCACACTGAGATACCACCTCACGCCAGTCAGGGTGGCTAAAGTGAACAAATCAGGATACTATAGATGCTGGAGAGGATGTGGAGAAATGGGAACTCTCTTGCACAATTGGTGGGAATGCAAACTGGTGCAGACACTCTGGAAAACAGTGTGGAGGTTCCTCAAAAAATTAAAAATAGACCTACCCTATGACCCAGCAATAGCACTTCTAGGAATTTACCCAAGGGATACAGGAGTACTGATGCATAGGGGCATTTGTACCCCAATGTTTATAGCAGCAACAATAGCCAAATTATAGAAAGAGCCTAAATGTGCATCAAATGATGAATGAATAAAGAAATTTTGGTTTATATACACAATGGAATACTACTTGGCAATGAGAAAGAATGAAATCTGGCCTTTTGTAGTAACATGGATGGAACTGGAGAGTGTTATGCTAAGTGAAATAAGTCATACAGAGAGAGACAGATACTGTATGTTTTCACTCTTATGTGGATCCTGAGAAACTTAACAGAAACCCACAGGGGAGGGGAAGGAGAAAAAAAAAGTTAGGGAGGGAGCCAAACCGTAAGAGACTCTTAAAAATTGAGAACAAACTGAGGGTTGATGGGGGATGGGAGGGGGAGGGTGGGTGATGATTAGTGAGGAGGGCATCTGTTGGGATGAGCACTGGATATTGTATGGAAACCAATTTGACAATAAATTTCATATTAAAAAAAAACAAAATTAACTATTTTTTTTGACTGGCACCCTGTAGGACACTACATCCAGACAAATTAATGATATTGCCCATTAAATTACTAAACTTTCCTCTATTTGTCCCTGCTTCTTATAAACTTCCAACATTTACATATGCTAAAGTTTTCAATATTCTGCAGTTTATTCTTACCTTTTAAACACCACCAAATCATTTACATGTAAACTTAAATGGTAAATTATCATCATTCCTCCAATAATGTGAAGTTGCTGGATGCCTACTGTCTGGAAGGTGTGTCTACTGCTCTTACATCCAGCAGTGGTTCTCGAAATGTCTGTGGACCATGAAGAGGTCCTCAAACCATTAGCTCTCCGTCAAGGAGAAGGTTAGGAGTTTGAGCCAGAAATTTAATCTACCACATGACTAAACACATGATTCAGGTGGCCCTCTTTTTTTTTTTAATAGGAAGACTTCTAAATAGAAAGTAGTACATTAACTCACATACCGACACAAGCTTCAGAACTTGTTGCGGACTGGCACTTTGAATAGTATTTCTTAAAACTAGGGTTCATCAAATTTTTCTGTAAAGGCCCAGATAATAAACATTTTAGACCTGGGCACCATAGGTTCTGCTACAAATACTCAACTCTGTCATATAGCATAACAGTAGCCATAGACAATATGAAAGTGAATATGGTTGGTTGTGTTCTAATAAAGCTTTTTTATGGACAATGCCATTTGAATATCATAATTTTTTACATGTTACATGTTACAAAATATTATGAAATAATGTTTTTTCAACCATTTTAACGTGAAGATCAGGCTTAGCTTGTGAACCACTGAAAGATAAGTAGTTTAATTCCTGCTTTAAGCCATGCTTTAAGTATCAGTTAAATTATTACTTGCAAGGTAAAACTTTCTGTGACTTAATCAGATTTAGTATTTCTTCTACACATTGTTTAGAATTCATGGCATCTGTGTAGGTTTATTATGTTTCATTCGTGTGACATTTTTTTTTAGAAGATTGAAGTAACTTATCTAAGGTTGTATATCTATTAAGTGTGACTAGAATTTGAACCCAATAGCCTTGCAGCAGAGAGTGTAAGTCACAATAGCAAATGTCAGTTCATAAACTATCTCTTTGCTATCTAGTTCAAAGTAGGGGATGAGGAACAGAATTGGAAAGGTGGAGAAGGAAGCAGATTTTGGGGATTCAGTGAGTAACATTTAGGATATCAGTATATCCAGTGGATTTGTTGGACTCCAGATAATTTATTCATTGTTTGAGTTTCCATTTCTTCATCTAGAAATTTAAAGGCTATGATATATTCTCTAAGTTTCTCTCATTTTTTTCATTTTCATTATGCTAGATTATCAGGACACTGTAGACTCAGGGAATGGTTTATATAGTGAGTATCCAAAATATACTCATTTGCATATTGAAAGGACAAGGGAAGGAGAATGTTAAAGAGGTTACACCAGAAAAACAATATTTTTTAATGGCTCATTAATCAATGTGAGTACTGGAAATAATTCAGTAAACACATTAGTACATGTTACACTGATTTTACCATCAAATTAATGAAGCTGGATTCTGATGCAGTGCTGGATTGCAGCATTTACAGATAGAGCCTCTGCAAACTTGAGAATTATCCATGCACCAATCTCAGCATTTTCAGACAAAGCCTACAGTCATGTGATTCTCTGCCTGAGCTAATTTATAACATCAAGAGATCAGAACAACAACAACAAATCTAGTTTTGCCAGATCTCTGACAGTAACTCTCTGACTTCACTTTACATTATTATAAACAGTGCCACTCCAGCAGAATTCTGTTTGGAGTTTTGAAGTGTGTTTATCACATCTTGCCTAATATTCCTGTCATGATTGGTTACAATCCACAATAAAAGCACCCCCCCCCACTCCTATTCTTATGCGCATGCTACTTGGAGACTATTTAACTAATTCAAGTTCCCCACTAGACTCCTCCAAAATTTTTCCTCTGAGGTCTCTGCAATCCTTAGCTTAATAGTCACCTAGGATATCAAACCATTCAAAGAAAATCTAGGAATAAGTGAACTTCAAACTTCCTTCACAGGAAGTATAGACGTTGAGAAATTCCCTAGCTACCATATTCTTTGAGACGGGAGATGAAGTTGGCTTCCTTTTTGTTCTTCAAAAAACATGCTTCCATATTTTTTCACCTGATACCATTTAAAAAAAAAAACATTCTATTTCACTTCAGTGCACTATTCATATACTATATATTGCCTTCCTGAGCATAGAGACATTCCCTAATGATTTTAATATTTGATTAAATTTTCACTGCCCCATTTGCTATGGACCAGATAAATCATTGGAATAATACTATATGCTATTGCCTCCCTAGTATATAGAATACATAGGTTGCCAGAATTATAAAATAAAATACATAATACCCAATTAAAGTTGGGTTTCAGATAAAAAGCATTTTTTAAAGTATAAGTACCCCTGTGCAATATTAGGGATATACATACACTAAAATAATTATTTGCTGTTTATCTGAAATTCAAATTTAACTGAGTGTTTCTGCATTCTATATGGTAACCTCAATATATGGCATATAAGGCATATTTGAAGTCAAATGTATATATATTTAGTAAGGGAAATTAATTACATGTATGTGCACATGTGCATGTGTTTTGAGAGCAAGGTGTATGCCATTTTTATTTTCCATTCCCAAATGGTGTGAACCCCATGGTTATATACCTGCTGCTATATTTCCTTTATTATAAAATGAGTTCATTAGTTTGAGGCAATATCATGTTGAATATTATGTTAATAAATCAAACATACTGTGAACCCTCAAATAGTGATGCTGATGCAAGTTCTGTTAGCAGGAAAGACAATTCATACTCAGAATACATGTTAATGATAAAGATGAATTATTGTCCTTCCCAGGCTGAGATGGGTATTAAGGAATCAACTCCACATCAAATGGCTGGTTGGCTTCTGTGACAGATCATGGTATACAGGGGCCTCAGAGTCATTAGCGTCCACTGCTGCCAGATTGGATATTTAGCACCTCTAGTGGCTAGATCAGCTTTATTGAGAAAGAGACCTGTAGTTTGGTCTATGCACAGTCTTTCTATCTGTTGCCATGGCTTTTCCATTTATGTGCAACCACTGGAGTGATGAGTGGAAGAGGTTAAGTTGATATCTACTGCACATCATCCTTACCACCTGGTTACTGAGTGCTACTCATCTGGTAGAGGCTGTCTTGGGTGTATGAATGGGTGCTGGAGAGATCCTCACATTTTCTGCCTACCCCTATTAGTACATTCCAATATCTATTTTTCAAACCTCTGGACTTCTAATCTCTCTCAATACATGTCCCGACCAAAATAGTCATTACTACCCAAGGGTCTACCTGTATGCTCTTCCTTCAAACCACGTGTTCTCACATAGGTGGATGGCTAGATACATAACCCAAACCTTTGTCCCAGGAGTATTTCTTTTACTACCGTTTTTTCCAAAATAGCTTGAGAGGGAATGTCATGAAACAGCAACAGATTTTTGGCTCAAAAGTATTTTGAATTAACCAATTAATCCAATAAACATAGCCCCCCACCCCACCCCACTTCTCTGTTGATTATCTGTAAGATACCATGTAAGAGATCATAGATGTAAGCTGAGGGAGAAGCATTAGAACAACAGAGACAAGACCCTGGGGTGGGGCATGGTGAGGTGCAGAATTAAACTTCCAGGCAGTTCTGATTCTGCATATGTATGGAGCATATGGTTCTAGTAGTCTGATGGCAGCCCTCCAAAATAGTCATGGGTGCCTGCTGTTGAAAGCAAAAGTACATAGAAGTCAGAGGAGGGATGTATAGAAAGGGTAAAATGGATCTGAGAGGGATCAGAGGGGAGGGCTGACAAGTGTCTGCACGTTTTGTAACCCTGTTCTTCCTTAACGTCTGTTTAGCAATCATCCACAGAAATTTAATAAGTTCTCTACTCCATGGAGCTCAGCAAGCTGGAGAAAAATGACTGAACTATCTAGAAAGATGTTTACAACTTTATGTATCTCACCTGGGTCTTCACTGTAACTGTTCATGGTCAACAGTCACATGATAAACATTCCAAATCCACAATCATTACTTTAAGTCCTGCCTCCAACATTCTCAGTAGACAACTTAAAAAACTAAGGTGATCATGGGTGCCCTTCTCAACTTGCTGTGCCCAAGTTCAAATATTTACTTACTACCATTCCTCTGGTCTCAGATAGTGAGTTATTCTTACTTGGGATTAACCTCATATTTTACCCCTTAATTATACAGTATCTCCCTCTTTTCTCTTACTTTTTTTTAGCCTAAACTTATGAAAATATCTTTTTATTAAGAAAAAAAATTATTTGGCCCTACAAACATCCTAGTCATTGTCTAATATTCCTGTTTGTGTTTATGTTAAAATTATTTTTAAAAACTCATCAAATAGTCGTTTTATCCACTTTGACACTCTTCAGTTCCCGATCTGTTATAGTCTTGTGTTATTGCTCTTTCAAGTCCTAAAGCTGCCATGGTTAAGATTCTAGTTATTTATTAGCCAAAATAAAGAATATATTTCAGTGACTGCCTACCTGTATATCACCCAATCATCATCACAGTTATATACCTCATCCTAGATATAAGTATTACTTCTTCAAATATGACACTGCATTTTCTTTGATTCTTCTCCTATGACTACTTAGACAATGTATTTTACATGACTTCTCATTCCCTCTCTAAGGGATAACACAAACTGTCCCCTGACAAACCCATTTACTATAAAGGTCTTGAACTCCATTAATATCTGTATTTTAGACTGGTGGGTTTCAGGCTCACATATACAACTTCCTCTTGTAAACAGTTAATTTATACTTATAGCTTAATTATTCAAAACTGAAATCATAATTTCTCTTTTTAGTTATCACTTAGTTATGACCTAGTAATGAAGATGTCATCCTTGACTCCTTTTTTTAATTCCACTACACACATTCAGTTTCTGTATCTACGTTCAATTAATTGTCAAGTCCTGCTGAGTTTCTTTCTTATGCATTTCTCACACCTATCCTAACTTATCCATTCCAACTGCAACTACTCTCATTCAAACCTTCACCATTTCTTACTTAAATTACTACAACACCCAATAACTCTTTCCTAAGTTTCTAGCTCCATGATGCTAATGTGTTTTTTTCTATGTCTCTGCTTGAAAGATTTATCTTACACATAAACCTAACTGTCTTTGACTTTCACCAGATGCAGACCAGGAACAAGGTTTTGAGTATAAGTAGTTTACATGAGAAGTGATCCTTGGAAGTACCATTATGAAGTGAAGTGAGACAGGAGATGGAGGAAAGTCAATAAATAATATATTAAAAAGCAAGTTATCATGTTGGGAAACTGGGGTTCAATCCCCTTGAAGGCCCTGTAAAAGAATGTGTATCATGCCTCAGAATTACTCTACTGAGGGTTAAGAAAGTTGGAAGTTCATTCACAAATTTCCATAACTCACCGTTGAGGATCACTTCTATGGTGAGTTAACTTCCTGGCACTTCCATCTGCCCCTTGGGAAGGCCAAGTTTTATATCCAGGGCAAGTGTCCAACAAAGAGAAGCAGGTGCTTGAGATAGGAAGCCATTACTAGGTATAGGAACTTAACTGAAACCGTAGGTGACCTCCAGTTTGGGCTAAGGGCATGGCAATGAGGCATTGGCAGACTCTGCTACCATTCCCACATTACTTTTTTATTTCAAACCCTCTTGCATCTTACTATTACATACAATGTGAATTCTGAACCTCATGATAGGTTATACAAGGACTTCCACAGATTTCTCTAAGATGCAGCAAATCAGTTTTTACCACTCCCCACTTCATTTTTTTTTTGTTTTTGTTTTTACTCTAGCACAATCAATTTGCTTGTAGATATAAAACACATGACTCTGTTGCTTGTAGATGTTAAACACTTACTTTTGTATTGTCCCAAACTCATTTTCAACTTTTACCTGGCTAATAATCATTGTTCATGATGTAGGTAAAGATTTGCCTCTTCCAGGATACCAAACTAGAAACTCTCATCCTTAGATAGTACTTCTTTTCTTCCTCCAATACTATTCCCACAGTCATGTAACATGTTTTCCCCCACAACATGTCCATTATACTTAATTTATCTGTGCTTGTTTTTTTTTTTTTTTTATCTTATCTCTACTTAACTTTGAGCTCTTCGAGGAAAAAAAGTCTATCTCTCTCTTATTTATTAACTTTTTGCAGTCCTAGTATATGGCTCAGTGTCTGACATAGCAAATTGTTCATACTTACTGAATAAAACATTAACTTCTTGGTGTCTCATATTTAGAGGAGTAATTCAATCGGAGCAAGTCACTTTTTAGAGCACAATGGGCCATAACTCAAAGGTATATTAATTTTCTGTGTGAAAATTTTTTATGGTTTAGTTCCATTTATGTCAAAACATCTCTTCTATATTCAATCTTAGAATAAAGTATGCATTGTATAAACATTTCAAGTGTTCATCTAAGATATAGGAATAAATCAATGCTACTTTAGCTGTCAGGAAAAAAAAAGTATTAAAGGAAGAAGATTTCTACACTACTTATTGGCTCACTTGTTGGATGAGGTGACACTAGAAGATAAAATGTAGAATTTGAATACCTGTGGCACATTATCATTTATTTTCTTGGAATTGAAGGAAATTCTTTCAGCTTAATTTCCCAGATATCTATTTTTCTGAATTCCTTCTAATAGCACTTTCAGAGTGAATAGCTTTATTTTTCATGTATGATGGATATGCAAATATTAAATTTAATTCATATCTTAAAAGCCTATTCTTCTTTTACATGAAGCACTATTGAGGAACAATACTGCACTTCCCTGTATCTCTACCAAATAATAAATTTGTTCTAATAACTAAAAACAATTTTACTGAAGACTCATTAAATAAATAAAAGTGCACATTTCTACATATATTTGAAATATATATTAGTTAATATGAAGAAGTTTAGAAGAATAAGATCATTTAAGAAAATAAGAGTGAAATGTTGAAAGCATTTTGTATAAAATGTAATATGGCCAGGTAGAATATGTATCAGTAACACATAACAGGAAGAAAGCAGGTCCTCCTAATTTTATTTCTCTTGCCAGCTAGTGAAAGGATGTTTCTTGAATTACCAGAATCTCTAGTCTTTGTTCTTTCTGTTGAGATCTGACAGATGCGAGCTCAGTAGCAGCCACACAGAATGTTGCTGGATGTGACATGTGTACAGATCAGATAATACTTTCTTTCGTGGGGGGCTCACTTATTCCTCTTCCACATCTTTGACCCATTTCATCCAATACATCCTCACAACAAAAAAATTATCAGGTATTTGTGGATTTTTTTGTGTGAATAAAAATAAGCCTAGGCCGTGCATCATTGTGGGTTTTTTTTTTGATCCCTATATTAAATATGAATAAAAACACATTTTCCCAAATAAACATTACTTAATTTTTTTCATTAAGATTGATGATCATTTTTCTTTAAATTTATCATTAAGTAAAAATCTCTTTCTATAAGGCATTTGGGCTATGTAGTCGATGACAGATATACAAACCCAGTTAAATTGAAAATATATTCAAAATATGCTGACTGGTTCATTTTCAGGTAGAGTTTTATTTTTAGGTAGGGTTTTAAATTTTAATAATCATTAATATTGGCTTATTTTAAACTCACTAATGAAGAAATAGTGACTTTGAAAATCATTCAAATGTTTTTTTTTGAAAAGGAATTTGGATAGCAATCCCTGATGTTTCCTCCTGCGACTTCTTACTAAATGAAAACAGAGGAAAATATAATGAAACACAAACAAAAGACTCAGAACGCTAAAAATCAAGACTGGCAGAAAGTCTTATGCTGGAATTGATAGTACTTTTAAAGCAATCAAAGCTGGATTTGGAAAGGCTTAACCAGAGTTAACAAATTATAGTTTCACATCATGAAAAAGAAAGCCTGAAAAAAGATAGTTCATTCCTTTGTGCCCTCTGACTCTAGGGATTAGGACTGGCCACAGACACTGAGCACCTATCCTACTACACCTGCCACTCAGTGCTTTGTTCCACAGGTGGCAGTACTGAGTTGTGTCACCATCTGCCTTATGAATCTGGTCAGTTAGAGATTGAACCTACTAGAACATTCTGGCAAGTTATAAAGGCACATGGTCCTCTGAATTTAAAGAGATGGGGTGCAAAAACAGTTTATTTCATAAGAAGAAACCATAATTAAGAAACAATAAAATTTATTCCATGAAATACTATTATAAATTAATAATACTATTATTGTGCTAGATGTTTTTTCTTGTAACAGTTTTATTTACATCTAACTTATGTGTCATACAATTCATCCATTTAAAATGCACAATTTGGGACAACTGGGTGGCTCAGTCGGTTAAGCGTCTGACTTCGGCTCAGGTTCTGAGGAACTGACTTCTCACAGTTCATGAGTTTAAGCCCCACGTTGGGGTCTGTGCTGACAGCTCAGAGCCTGGGACCTGCTTCAGATTCTGAGTCTCCCTCTCTCTCTGCCCCTCCCCCGCTCATGCTCTTTCTCTCTCTCTCTCAAAAATAAATAAACATTAAAATTTTTTTAAAAATTGCATTAAAATGTACAATTTAATGGTTTTATATTCATGGAGTTGTGCACACATCAGCATAATTTTAGAACCAACACATTACTTCAGAAAGAAACACTGTACCTTTTAGCAATTATTCCCAAACCCCATTATTTCTTCCAGGCTTAGGCTACCACTAATCTACTTTCTATTAAATTCTTTTTAATAAAAAATGTATATGTTTAAGGTGTACCATATGATGATTTCATATACATACTAAAATTGTTACTATAGTCAAACTAATTAACATAGCATCTCCTCACATAGTTATAATTTTTTTATATGTGATGAGAATACCTGATACTTACTTTTTAAACAAATTTCAAGTATTCAATATAGTATTGCTAATCCTAGTTAACATGTTGTACATTAAATCTCTAGATTTATTCATCTTACATATCTGCAACTTTTTGCCTTTTGACTAACATCTAATTTCCTTGAACTCCCTGCTTCTAACAACCATTGTTCTACTCTCCACTTTTATGTATTTGGCTTTGTCTTAAAGTTTATTTATTTGAGAGAGAACATGGGTGGGGAAGGGGCCAAGAGAGAGGGAGCGAGAGAGAATTCCAAGCAGACTCTGGGTTTCGAGCTGAGCCCATCGTGGGGCTCAATCTGATGACCATAAGATCATGACCTGATATGAAATAAAAAATTCGACACTCAACAGACTGAGCCACCCAGATGCCCCTACGTATTTGACATTTTTAAAAAGATTCCACATATAAGTGACATCATGTTTTGTTTTGTTTTTTCTCTATGTTCCTGGTTTATTTCACTTAGCATAATACCATCTGGATCCATCCATGTTGTTGTAAATAATAGGGTTTCCTCTGTCTCATGATGGAATAATACTAGGTATATATTACATATATCACATCTTCTTTGTCCACTCATCTGTTGAAAGTCATGTAGTTTGTGTCCATATCTTGACTTTGTGAATAATGCTGCAACACACATAGGATTTCAAATATCTTTTTCGTATTCTGTTTTATTTCCTTTGGATGTATACCCAGAAGTATAGTTGCTGGATGATGTGGTACTTCTATTTTTAATTGTTGGAGGAACACTTTATTATTTTCCTTAGTGGCTGAACCAGTTTATATCGCCACCAATAATATACAAATATTTTCTTTTCTGTGAATTCTTACCAACACAATTTATTTCTTGTTTTTATTTATTTATTTATTTATTTATTTATTTATTTATTTATTTGATGATAGCTATTCTAACAGGTGTGAGGTGATATCTCATTGTAAAATACAGAGGGTAGCTTTTGATTTGCATTTCCCTGATGATTAGTGATGTTGAGCATCTTTTTCATGTACCTGTTGACAATTTGTATGGCTTCTTTGAAAAATGCCTATTTTGGGTCATTTGTTAGATTCTTTACAAGCATAATCTTATTTATGAGATTTATATCTTTGAACAATTGTATGAGGAATGATTACGACTCCCATTTTATCAATCAGAAAGAAGACTGTCAGGTATAAATAACCTGCCTAATTTCATACCTCTGTCCCTGACTCTGTGACATAATTGATTCAAATTTCATAACTTAGCCCCTGACTCTGTGACAGAATTAATTCAAACTCCATGGAAGCTTTGTCTAGACTGTGCCAATCTGATTTGCTTTCTTTGGAATTCTGAACTTAGTAACGGAGCTAGTTAATTTCTATATGTTAATTGATTATAAGATAGCTGAGTGGCCATATCCTGCTAGATAGCAATAGGGACAATAAAAAGAGCAAAAGAGGAAAGTAATAGCAATAAGATGAAAGAAGAGAGCAGCAGGAATAAGAAAATGAGTCCTGATCTATTTCCAATCTCATTACTGCACCTACCTGACACCAATATGCATTCTAGACCCTGCTTTGTGATTATATACCTTATTTTAGCTAAATTTAGATAGAGTTGTTTTATATAATAGTTATATATGTTAATAAAAAACAAACTGAGAGATAATATTGGTTATTATTTTGATATGGGATTTGTTAATTCATATTTTCTTATTTATTTTTTATATATTTGCCAAATATTCTATTGCTCTAATGAAGTAAATTAAGCATAGATCAAATAAAGAAAAAATTTAACTACTATAGCTGGTAAATACACATTCAATTATATGTTAAAATTAGGAATTTACAAAACATGTTTGATAGTGATGGAGAAATACTGAACTCAGATCGGAAATGTTCAGGGAAGCATTTGTACTAATACCAATCTTTTTAATGTATGCCTGTTTTTAAGAAAGAACTTTTTAGAAATAATTATTTATGTTTGTGCATATATATGTGTATGTATACACATGTATATTCAAATTTAATTGAAAACATACAATTTTATATAATTACTGTCTTTTTTTCTTAAAGGAAAAGCAAAACAATTCATAACAAACAATGCAAAAAGATGATATTCTTTTTTTTTTTTTTCAACGTTTATTTATTTTTGGGACAGAGAGAGACAGAGCATGAACAGGGGAGGGGCAGAGAGAGAGGGAGACACAGAATCGGAAACAGGCTCCAGGCTCTGAGCCATCAGCCCAGAGCAAAAAGATGATATTCTAATATTAGTGGACAATTAGGAAAATACAAAGGGTAGTTTTAGGTCTAGACATATCTAAATATAAATAGAATAATATTCAGTAAAGATCAAGTGTAAGGCTGTAGACTTATTTGAACCTTCCATTTTTTATATTCTTAATTTTTAACTATTAAAAATTAAACATAATTCTTCAAACATTATTTCACACTTTCTTCTGTAATGCAATAATTAGCCTAAGTCTTGTCATTAAAAGTAAAATATCTGGGGCGCCTGGGTGGCGCAGTCGGTTAAGCGTCCGACTTCAGCCAGGTCACGATCTCGCGGTCCATGAGTTCGAGCCCCGCGTCGGACTCTGGGCTGATGGCTCGGAGCCTGGAGCCTGTTTCCGATTCTGTGTCTCCCTCTCTCTCTCTGCCCCTCCCTCGTTCATGCTCTGTCTCTCTCTGTCCCAAAAATAAATAAACGTTGAAAAAAAAATGAAAAAAAAAGTATAATATCTGATTATAAGGTTCAGTTTTTCTAAATTAGTAGAGATACATATTTACTATCTTAGTGAGAGAAATGTAATGGTTGGAATTAATATAATATGTATTTTCAGGACAGAACAACTATCTGTTTCAATTTCCAAGCTGTCATTACTTAATGTCTCCAGAATAGAGACATAATTTTTATTTTACATTTAAGGGCAAAATCTTAATGCACTGGTTGCACTGACTTTCAGAAAGAGTAACTGATATATTATTTTAGAAATCAACCTATATGCTATTATAACTTGTCTTTAATCTCAATAAAAATGAATAAAATGTCTTTCTTTTCTTCTTTTAACTATCTCAAAGTATCTGTTTCAAGTATATCAATATTTCCTACATGAAATTTCAAATTTGATCTCTTTTTAAATATATTATTTTATATACTTGAATCTTGTTTCTGAATGGATAGCAATTGTAAGTTTAAAATCCACTGCATATAAAATTTCCCTCTTGAGAAAGAATTTATAGGCAGTCTTTTGCATATTCTTCTCAATTAGCAATTGCAAAGTGAGTATCTTTTAGTCTACATTTCACTTATTGGAATATGACGCAGGCAGATTGGCTCCTGGCTTCCTTGATATAAGTCAAGGCAAAATCATCAGTTCTGTCCCATGTGAGCCAATTAATTTCACATAGAAAAAACACCTATGTTTTTTTTTTTTTTTTTTTTTGCCCTGGAGTAAAACTATGTTTCTATAGACTTATTGAAAATATCATATGCCATTAGGTTCAAAGTGTAAATGGCTCAAATGCCATCTCTGAGTACCTGACAGTGTGCTGTTTATTAGGTTCAGTCCAATGATTCATCATGCAGTGAAGGCACACACCTACGAATTAAGTGGGGTGCAAAAACCACATTTATGAAGGCTTGGGTTCTCAAACCATTTGAGTTTGCTAAGATTTTTATTGACTAACTTTCTTTAAGTCCTAACTGTTTTACCTTCCTCGAGTAAGACATAATTACCTCTACTCCTGGAAATGAAATATTCTAGCTTTTTATATGGGGGATAACACAGTTTGACAACATAAAATACCTTTACCCAAGTTACTTTGAGAAAAATTATTAGGTTAATAAATCAGTGTTTGTTTATTTGTATAAAATGCATTGCATGTCACCCTGTTCCCTATACATAGGTGGAAATACTTCATCTTCCCTGGCATACCTTCTGTGAATTTGCAGTAATTGGTCTGAGAATATTTAGGAAAAAAACAAACTAGCTCCCATAATTAGCATAAATATAATTCATATATTCCTATTGGAAGCTATATCCAGGCTTTGAAACCTGAAATTCTGCTTAATTTCTAAAACTAAAATAAAATCACAACTTATAGTAACATGCAACCTGATATTTATAGGAGCGTTATCTATAATAACCTAATTATGGAAAGAGCCCAAATGTCCATTGACTGATGAATGGATAAAGAAGATGTGGTGTGTATGTGTGTGTGTGTGTGTGTGTGTGTAGTGTAATATTACTCACCCATAAAAATAATAAAATCTTGCCATTTGCAACAACATGGGTGGAGCTAAAGAGTATCATGCTAAGCAAAATAAGTCAGTCAGAGAAAGACAAATACCCTATGATTTCATTCATATGTGGAATTTAAGAAACAAAGAAAACTAACATTGGGTGGGGGGAAGAGAGAAAAACCAAGAAACAGACTCTTAATAATAGAGAACAAAGTGATGGTTATCAGAGGGGAGGTGGGTGGGTGACAGGTTAAATGGCTAATGGGGATTAAGGAGGGAACTTGTAATGAGCACTGGATGTTGTATATAAGTCTTGAATCACCAAATTCTACATCTGGAACTATTATTACACAGTATGTTAACCAACTAGAATTTAAACAAACACTTAGAGAAACAAAACCAAACAAACAAACAAAAAACCAAACAAGCAAAAAAGAAATCATATGAAACATTTGCCGCACACACACACACACACACACACACACACACACACACAATCACACCCTGTAATATGAGTGCCAACTAAGCTAAGTTTAAGACAAAGAAAGAGAATAAAATAGACAGGAACAATTATAAGCAGGATAAATAAAATTGTAAGTAGAAAACAACAGAGAAAAATCTATGAAATCAAAAGCTTGATTTTGGAAAAAAAAATTATAAACTTCTACAGATATGGATCAGGAAAAAAAAATGCACAATTTACCAACACAGGAATGGAACAGTGGGAATCACAACAGATTTTATAGACATTAACAGAATAATAAAGGGACGTTATGAACAACTGTATGCCAATCAGTTTAATATGTTATGTGAAATTGATACATTTCTTGAAAGATAAAAACTAAGAAGCTATCTTAAGAGGATATAGGTACTCTCAGGGTGCCTGGGTATCTCAGTTAGTTAAGTGTCTGACTGGCTCAGGTCATGATCTCACAGTTTGAGAGTTTGAGCCCTGCATTGAGCTCTGTGCTGACAACTCAGAGCCTGGAGCCTGCTTCAAATTCTGTGTCTCCCTCTCTCTCTGCCCTTCACCCACTCACACTCTGTCTCTCTCTCTCTCTCTCTCTCTCTAAAAATAAGCATTTAAAAATTTAAAAAGAAGAAGAAATAGATACTCTAAATTGTCTTTAATAGCTACAGGACTGTGAATTCATACTTAAAAACTTTCCAACAAATCTAAGCCCCAAGCCCAAATGGCCTCACTAGAGAAATCTACCAAACAGAATAAATAACACTAATTCCACACACATATGTCCAGAAAATAGAAGAGGAGGAAGTATTTTCTAATTCATTTCAAGGGGTCTGCATTATGCAGATACTAAAACCAGAAACAAACTTTCCAAGCCCTCATGGATATAGAAAAAAGTATTGTCATCATCATTATCATCCCTCTATCTCTCTCTCTTACTCTTTCTATCAAATAAATCCTATCAAAGTAGAATTGACATTAGAGATTTGTTCAACTCCCAATAATTAATGTAATATAACTTAATTAATGTAACCTAAAACCAATAATAATAATAAAAAATTTTGACACATGCAGCGATGCAATTGATAAAGTTCAGGATCCGTATATTATAAAAAGTATCTGTACAAGCTAATAAAAGGATAACTTCCTCAAATTGATAAAGAGTTTCTCATATAAAACTACAGTTAATATTATATTAAATGCTCAAAGATTGAATGTGCCCCCCCAAGACCAGAAACAAGTCAAGGATGTCTATTTTTATCACTCCTATTTAAAATTGTACTGGAGATTCTTGCCAGTAAAATCAGAGAAAAATTCAATTGAAAGGCATTCATTTGGAAAAGAAGAAATAAAATGTCTCTATTTGCAGATGGCTTACTTGTCTATGTAGAAAATTTCAGAATCCAAAATGAGCCATCAGCCCTAACAAGTGTGTTGAGTGAGGTCACAGGATGCAAGGCCAATAAATAAAAATGAATTGTTTTTCTATGTAGTGGCAATCAACAATTGGAAATTGGAATTTTAAATAGAACTACTTAAAATAATACCAAATGACTTGAAATATTTATTGATTATTCTCCCAAAATATGTGGAATATTTTTAAATTAAAAATCATAAGACCTTTGGGGAGAGAAGTCAAGTAAGACCAAAGTTTATGGAGAGATATGTGCTTATAGATTGAATGATAAAAATAGGCAAAATATCAATTCTCCCAAATTATCTATAGACACAAGGTAATCTCAACCAAACTTCAGCAGACATTTTAATGTAGAAATTAAAAAGCTAATTCTAAAATATATATGGAAAACAAGAGATATAGAATATAAAAAATAATTTTGAAAAGAAAGAGCAAATTTGCATTATCTGATTGTCAGAATGACTAGAAATCTCTAATGATCATGATAATGTAATGCTGCCAAAAATATAAACAAAGAGATTAATTGAACAGAATAGAAAATGCAGAAATAGACCCATGCAGATATGATCATTTGATACTTAATAAAATTGTCAAGAAATTATACTAAAAATAGATGGTCTTGAGAAAGACACGTACCATATGATTTTACTCATCTGTGGAATCTATAAAACAGAACAAATGACTAAACAAATAAAAAGCAGAATTAGACTCATACATACAGAGAACAAAATGATGGTTGTAAGAGGGAAGGAGGGATGGTCAAAGTGAGTGAAACGGAGTGGGGGATACAGGCTTTCAGTTATGAAATGAATAAGTCATGGGCATACAAGATACACCATAGAAACTATAGTCAATGATATTGTAATAACATTGTATGATGACAGATGGTAGCTACATTTGTGATGAGCATAGAATAATGTATAGAGATGTTGAATCACTGTAGTGTACACCTGAAACTAATTAGAATTGTGTGTAACTATGCTCAAAACCAAACCAGACCAAACCCAAACAAAAGAAACAGATAGTCTTTTCGGTAAATGAAGCTGGGCAAACAGAGCAACAACATGCAAAAATAGTGCATCTCTACCCTTAACTGCATCACATACAAAAAAGAGCTCAAAATAGATCACAGACATAAAATTACAAAATTTCTATGAAAATAAATCTTTATGACTTTGGGTTGGGCAGAAATTTATTATGTATGGCACGAAAGTAAAAAAAATCGATAAATTGCACTTCATTGAAATTAAAATTTTCTGTTCTTTCAAACATAGTGTGAAGGCAATGAAAAGAAATGCCACAAACCAGGAAATGTAAATTAAAATCATAATAAGATACTACTTTACACCTATTGGATTATTTAAAATAGAAGACTTGATAATACTAAAAGCAGGAATGTGGAACAACTGGGAATTTCATATATTCCTGGTGTGCATACAAAATGATACATCCATTTCAGAAAAAGGTAAGGCAATTTCCTATTAAAGTGACAGACTTACCATGTAGCCTAGCACTCCCACTCTTAGATATTTACTAAAGAAAATGAAGACATGTTCAAACAACACCTGTATGTGAACATTTATAGCGAGATTTATTCATAATCACCATAAGTTAGAAACAACCAAAATGCTCATCAACTGATGAATGGTTTAAAGATTGTCATTCATACACAAAATGGCATGTGACAGTGAGATGAACTACAAATGCATATGCAACAATAAAAATAAATCACAGAGACATTATGTCGAGTGAAGTAAGTCATCACCTGGAAGGACCATGGACTGGAGGATTCCATTTAAATGACACTGAAACTATAATTGTAGAAAATATAGAAACAGAAATCAGATCCACAGTCGCCAAAAACTGTTGATTGGTGTAAGGGAATTGGCTATAAAGTTATGAGGGAACTTTTAGTAGTAGAAATAGTCTATGTCTTAATCATAAAGATGGTGAAATGAGTTTCAATTTGTCAAAATTCATAGAACAGTACTCCTGAGAAGGTGAATTTACCTTATGTAAATTATACCTCCACAAACCAACAACCAAACAACAATATCAACAAAGAAATATCACATAGGACATTAGGGAGGGAAAAAAATCATTATAAGGGCCCTTTTCTCATGTAAATACTAGGCTAAGTAAACTACTCATTGTCCCTCATCAGTCCCGAATTTCACTCTAGCTCTACCTGATCTATAAAGTTCAGAAGCACTTCTCTCAAGACTCATGCTTTCTTTTAAAATCATCTTGATAACCTATGATATGGATAGAATTTATGTTTGTCAAATATGTTCATAAATAACAACTGCTAATTTGGTTGAACACAGATTTTCTGTTTTGTCTACCAACTTCATGCCTCACTGACCATACTTTCCAGGTATACTTCCTGTTTGGCTGGATAACTTTTCACATGCCCTGAGGCCCTATCTATCTATCCTAAGTCAGTAGTAGTGTTTAGGATCCATGTCCTTTTAAATTCTAATTTATCCACTTGCCAAATGAGCTGAGTGTTTTTATTTCCAGATTATTATTAATTCTAAAGGCAAGTTATTTTTATTTCTCTTCTATCTCATGCTCTGTTTCAGTGATCCTTATTTGGTAATACAAAGTAATATAATCTTATTAATGCATATTCAGGGTTCTACTTCAAACTTACAAAATCAGAATCGATGAGTAGGATCTCAGGAAAGTATGTATTTTAGTATCTAAGTAATTTTTTTTCTCTTTTTTTATTTTTTTATTTATATATGAAATTTATTGTCAAATTGGTTTCCATACAACACCCAGTGCTCATCCCAAAAGGTGCCCTCCTCAATACCCATCACCCACCCTCTCCTCCCTCCCACCCCCCATCAACCCTCAGTTTGCTCTCAGTTCTCAACAGTCTCTTATGCTTTGGCTCTGTCCCACTCTAACCTCTTATTTTTTTTTTTTTTTCCCCTCCCCCATGGGTTCCTGTTAAGTTTCTCAGGATCCACATAAGAGTGAAACCATATGGTATCTGTCTTTCTCTGTATGGCTTATTTCACTTAGCATCACACTCTCCAGTTCCATCCACGTTGCTACAAAAGGCCATATTTCATTTTTTCTCATTGCCACGTAGTATTCCATAGTGTATATAAACCACAATTTCTTTATCCATTCATCAGTTGATGGACATTTAGGCTCTTTCCATAATTTGGCTATTGTTGAGAGTGCTGCTATGAACATTGGGGTACAAGTGCCCCTATGCATCAGTACTCCTGTGTCCCTTGGATAAATTCCTAGCAGTGCTATTGCTGGGTCATAGGGTAGGTCTATTTTTAATTTTCTGAGGAACCTCCACACTGCTTTCCAGAGTGGCTGCACCAATTTGCATTCCCACCAACAGTGCAAGAGGGTTCCCGTTTCTCCACATCCTCTCCAGCATCTAGAGTCTCCTGATTTGTTCATTTTGGCCACTCTGACTGGCGTGAGGTGATACCTGAGTGTGGTTTTGATTTGTATTTCCCTGATAAGGAGCGACGCTGAACATCTTTTCATGTGCCTGTTGGCCATCCGGATGTCTTCTTTAGAGAAGTGTCTATTCATGTTTTCTGCCCATTTCTTCACTGGGTATGTGCTTTTTGGGTGTGGAGTTTGGTGAGCTCTTTATAGATTTTGGATACTAGCCCTTTGTCCGATATGTCATTTGCAAATATCTTTTCCCATTCCGTTGGTTGCCTTTTCGTTTTGTTGGTTGTTTCCTTTGCTGTGCAGAAGCTTTTTATCTTCATAAGGTCCCAGTAATTCACTTTTGCTCTTAATTCCCTTGCCTTTGGGGATGTGTCGAGTAAGAGATTGCTACGGCTGAGGTCAGAGAGGTCTTTTCCTGCTTTCTCCTCTA
>NW_024412395.1:65168385-65290054 GCF_014898765.1 Herpailurus yagouaroundi | reverse complement strand
TCCATTGGATGTTCTTTCCTGCTTTGTCAAAGATGAGTTGGCCATACGTTTGTGGGTCTAGTTCTGGGGTTTCTATTCTATTCCATTGGTCTCTGTGTCTGTTTTTGTGCCAATACCATGCTGTCTTGATGATGACAGCTTTGTAGTAGAGGCTAAAGTCTGGGATTGTGATGCCTCCTGCTTTGGTCTTCTTCAAAATTACTTTGGCTATTCGGGGCCTTTTGTGGTTCCATATGAATTTTAGGATTGCTTGTTCTAGTTTCGAGAAGAATGCTGGTGCAATTTTGATTGGGATTGCATTGAATGTGTAGATAGCTTTGGGTAGTATTGACATTTTGACAATATTTATCCTTCCAATCCATGAGCAGGGAATGTCTTTCCATTTCTTTAAGTCTTCTTCAATTACCTTCATAAGCTTTCTATAGTTTTCAGCATACAGATCCTTTACATCTTTGGTTAGATTTATTCCTAGGTATTTTAGGCTTCTTGGTGCAATTGTGAATGGGATCAGTTTCTTTATTTGTCTTTCTGTTGCTTCATTGTTAGTGTATAAGAATGCAACTGATTTCTGTACATTGATTTTGTATCCTGCAACTTTGCTGAATTCATGTATCAGTTCTAGCAGACTTTTGGTGGAGTCTATCGGATTTTCCATGTATAATATCATGTCATCTGCAAAAAGCGAAAGCTTGACTTCATCTTTGCCAATTTGGATGCCTTTGATTTCCTGTTGTTGTCTGATTGCTGATGCTAGAACTTCCAGCACTATGTTAAACAACAGCGGTGAGAGTGGGCATCCCTGTCGTGTTCCTGATCTCAGGGAAAAAGTTCTCAGTTTTTCCCCGTTGAGGATGATGTTAGCTGTGGGCTTTTCATAAATGGCTTTTATGATCTTTAAGTATGTTCCTTCTATCCCGACTTTCTCAAGGGTGTTTATTAAGAAAGGGTGCTGGATTTTGTCAAAGGCCTTTTCTGCATCGATTGACAGGATCATATGGTTTTTCTCTTTTTTTTTGTTAATGTGATGTATCACGTTGATTGATTTGCGAATGTTGAACCAGCCCTGCATCCCAGGAATGAATCCCACTTGATCATGGTGAATAATTCTTTTTATATGCCGTTGAATTCGATTTGCTAGTATCTTATTGAGAATTTTTGCACCCATATTCATCAGGGATATTGGCCTGTAGTTCTCTTTTTTGACTGGGTCTCTGTCTGGTTTAGGAATCAAAGTAATACTGGCTTCATAGAATGAGTCTGGAAGTTTTCCTTCCCTTTCTATTTCTTGGAATAGCTTGAGAAGGATAGGTATTATCTCTGCTTTAAACGTCTGGTAGAACTCCCCTGGGAAGCCATCTGGTCCTGGACTCTTATTTGTTGGGAGATTTTTGATAACCGATTCAATTTCTTCGCTGGTGATGGGTCTGTTCAAGCTTTCTATTTCCTCCTGATTGAGTTTTGGAAGAGTGTGGGTGTTCAGGAATTTGTCCATTTCTTCCAGGTTGTCCAATTTGTTGGCATATAATTTTTCATAGTATTCCCTGATAATTGTGTGTATCTCTGAGGGATTGGTTGTAATCATTCCATTTTCATTCATGATTTTATCTATTTGGGTCATCTCCCGTTTCTTTTTGAGAAGCCTGGCTAGAGGTTTGTCAATTTTGTTTATTTTCTCAAAAAAACAACTCTTGGTTTCGTTGATCTGCTCTACAGGTTTTTTAGATTCTATATTGTTTATTTCTGCTCTGATCTTTATTATTTCTCTTCTTCTGCTGGGTTTAGGCTGCCTTTGCTGTTCTGCTTCTATTTCCTTTAGGTGTGCTGTTAGATTTTGTATTTGGGATTTTTCTTGTTTCTTGAGATAGGCCTGGATTGCAATGTATTTTCCTCTCAGGACTGCCTTCGCTGCGTCCCAAAGCGTTTGGATTGTTGTATTTTCATTTTCGTTTGTTTCCATATATTTTTTAATTTCTTCTCTAATTGCCTGGTTGACCCACTCATTCGTTAGTAGAGTGTTCTTTAACCTCCATGCTTTTGGAGGTTTTCCAGACTTTTTTCTGTGGTTGATTTCAAGCTTCATAGCATTGTGGTCTGAAAGTATGCATGGTATGATTTCAATTCTTGTAAACTTATGAAGGGCTGTTTTGTGACCCAGTATATGATCTATCTTGGAGAATGTTCCATGTGCACTCGAGAAGAAAGTATATTCTGTTGCTTTGGGATGCAGAGTTCTAAATAGATCTGTCAAGTCCATCTGATCCAATGTCTCATTCAGGGCCCTTGTTTCTTTATTGACCGTGTGTCTAGATGATCTATCCATTTCTGTAAGTGGGGTGTTAAAGTCCCCTGCAATGACCACATTCTTATCAATAAGGTTGCTTATGTTTATGAGTAATTGTTTTATATATTTGGGCGCTCCAGTATTCGGCGCATAGACATTTATAATTGTTAGCTCTTCCTGATGGATAGACCCTGTCACTATTATATAATGTCCTTCTTCATCTCTTGTGACAGCCTTTAATTTAAAGTCTAGTTTGTCTGATATAAGTATGGCTACTCCAGCTTTCTTTTGGCTTCCAGTAGCATGATAAATAGTTCTCCATCCCCTCACTCTCAATCTAAAGGTGTCCTCAGGTCTAAAATGAGTCTCTTGTAGACAGCAAATAGATGGGTCTTGTTTTTTTATCCATTCTGATACCCTATGTCTTTTGGTTGGCGCATTTAATCCATTTACATTCAGTGTGATTATAGAAAGATATGGGTTTAGAGTCATTGTGATGTCTGTATGTTTTATGCTTGTAGTGATGTCTCTGATCCTTTGTCTCACAGGGTCCCCCTTAGGATCTCTTGTAGGGCTGGTTTAGTGGTGACGAATTCCTTCAGTTTTTGTTTGTTTGGGAAGACCTTTATCTCTCCTTCTATTCTAAATGACAGGCTTGCTGGATAAAGGATTCTCGGCTGCATATTTTTTCTGTCTAGCACACTGAAAATCTCGTGCCAATTCTTTCTGGCCTGCCAAGTTTCAAAAGAGAGATCAGTCACGAGTCTTATAGGTCTCCCTTTATATGTGAGGGCACGTTTACCCCTTGCTGCTTTCAGAATTTTCTCTTTATCCATGTATTTTCCCAGTTTCACTATGATATGTCGTGCAGAAGATCGATTCAAGTTACGTCTAAAGGGAGTTCTCTGTGCCTCTTGGATTTCAATGCCTTTTTCCTTCCCCACTTCAGGGAAGTTCTCAGCTATGATTTCTTCAAGTACCCCTTCAGCACCTTTCCCTCTCTCTTCCTCCTCTGGGATACCAATGATGCGTATATTATTTCTTTTTAGTGTATCACTTAGTTCTCTAATTTTCCCCTCATACTCCTGGATTTTTTTATCTCTCTTTTTCTCAGCTTCCTCTTTTTCCATAACTTTATCTTCTAGTTCACCTATTCTCTCCTCTGCCTCTTCAATCCGAGCCGTGGTGGTTTCCATTTTGTTATGCATTTCGTTTAAAGCGTTTTTCAGCTCCTCGTGACTGTTCCTTAGTCCCTTGATCTCTGTAGCAAGAGATTCTCTGCTGTCAGCTATACTGTTTTCAAGCCCAGCGATTAATTTTATGACTATTATTCTAAATTCACTTTCTGTTATATTATTTAAATCCTTTTTGATCAGCTCATTAGCTGTTATTATTTCCTGGAGATTCTTCTGAGGGGAATTCTTCCGCTTGGTCATTTTGGATAGTCCCTGGCGTGGTGAGGACCTGCAGGGCACTTCCCCTGTGCTGTGGTGTATAACTGGCGTTTGTGGGCGGAGCCGCAGTCAGACCTGATGTCTGCTCCCAGCCCACCACTGGGGCCACAGTCAGACTGGTGCGTGCCTTCTCTTCCCCTCTCCTAGGGGTGGGATTCACTGTGGGGTGGGGTGGCCTGTCTGAGCTACTTGCACACTGCCTGGCTTGTGATGCTGGGGATCTGGCGTCTTAGCTGGGGTGGGTAGGCAAGGTGCACGGGGGCAGGAAGGGCAGGCTTAGCTTTCTTCTCCTTAGGTGATCCACTTCAGGAGGGGCCCTGTGGCAGCAGCAGGGAGTCAGATCCGCTGCCGGAGGTTTGGCTCCGCAGAAGCGCAGAGTTGGGTGTTTGCGCGGAGCGAGCAAGTTCCCTGGCAGAAACTGGTTCTCTTTGGGATTTTGGCTGGGGGATGGGCGGGGGAGATGGCGCTGGCGAGCGCCTTTGTTCCCCACCAAACTGAGCTCTGTCGTCAGGGGGCTCAGCAGCTCTCCTTCCCTTTGTCCTCCAGCCTTCCCGCTTTCTGAGCAGAGCTGTTAACTTATGACCTCCCAGACGCTAAGTCGCGCTTGCTGTCGGAACACAGTCCGTCAGGCCCCTCCGCTTTTTGCAAGCCAGACTCGGGGGCTCTGCTTGGCCGGCGAGCCGCCCCTGAGCCCCGGCTCCCTCCAGCCAGTCCGTGGAGCGCACAATGCCTCGCCGCCCTTCCTACCCTCTTCCGTGGGCCTCTCGTCTGCGCTTGGCTCCGGCGACTCCGTTCTGCTAATCCTCTGGTGGTTTTCTGGGTTATTTAGGCAGGTGTAGGTGGAATCTAAGTGATCAGCAGGACGCGCGGTGAGCCCAGCGTCCTCCTACGCCGCCATCTTCCCTCTCCATCCTAGTATCTAAGTAATTTTAATATTTGTTTCTATTTGCAGTTTTTGAGTGACCAGTTTTGTTCCAAACAATATAACTTATATTAATATTTATTGTATTATTACACAGCCTGGAATTTAGATTCTTTTAGTTCTAGCTAATTATATCAAAGAGACTACAAAAAAGCAGATCAGATTACTACTAGATATATATTTACATCTAGGCTGACATATGTGCAACATATGAAAAATGTCAAATCAGTTTCCTTTATTTTGTAAAATTAATATGAATAATATGCCTTTTGCTACTGAAAGTGACATTTTATAAATAAGTTCTACTTCCTATCTGATTTAAAATGTAAGCCTAGACACATTTTCCCCCTATACTGTATATGCATGTGTATGAATTATTGATTAATTTTATGTGTCAAATAGTTCAAATCATATGACCCAGATACCTGATCAAACTTGCCTAAATGTAGCCATGAAGGTTATTTTTTTGATGAGATTAACATTCTTTCAGCAGTGTTAGTAAAGCAAAGAGTAATCTTCATATGTGGGTGGGCCTCTTCAATCAGTTGAAGGCCTTGAGAAAAGACTGACCTTCCCTGAGGAAAAGGACATTCTACCAGAAGACTGCCTTTAGACTCATGCTTCAATATCATCTTTTCTACATCTCCAGCCTGCTTGCCTACTCTGCAGATTTTGGACTTGCCAGCCTCCATGGTCATGTGAGCCAATTCCTTAAAATAAACCTATTTCTCCATAGATAGATAAATAGATAGAACCAGCAGGTTGTGTGTGTCTTTATATATGTATTAATATACACATCATATATAAATATATATGTATATATATATATTTACTAATATATACATCCTATTGGTTCTGTTTCTCTGGGAACCCTAATAAATACATATGTGTTTGCACAGAGTCAATTATATTTCAAAAGCCTCAGTACAACTTAGTGCAAAACAGATAAGTTATTTAAGATATAAGTTTCAATATTGACTAATAATTATTTAGTAGCATTCAAATATTATAAATACCTTATTTAAAATAATGTATAGTTTCAAAGCATTTTCAAAAATATTTTCCTTTTTAACTTTTATAAGATATTTTAAAATAGATACAGAAGGCATTATTGATAAGGATTTCAAGCATAAATTGGAAATAAATAGAAAATAGAAAATTTCGAGACAAAAACTTTTAGGCTAGAATCAATCCACTATGCAGAGTAATCCAGTTAAGCAAATCCTAAAACAGGTACTTAAAACAGAATAGATGGGGCGCCTGGGTGGCGCAGTTGGTTAAGCGTCCGACTTCAGCCAGGTCACGATCTCGCGCTCTGTGAGTTCGAGCCCCGCGTCAGGCTCTGGGCTGATGGCTCAGAGCCTGGAGCCTGTTTCCAATTCTGTGTCTCCCTCTCTCTCTGCCCCTCCACTGTTCATGCTCTGTCTCTCTCTGTCCCAAAAAAAAAAAAACAAAAACAAAAAAAACCGTTGAAAAAAATAAAACAGAATAGAACAGGCTGATACTGGATTACTAACTAAGCACATACTGTTCAAAAATTTAAAAAAAAATAAAGTAACTATAGCAACACTGGCACATTCAGGACACATTAAATTGAATTCTTAATAAAACAGTTGAATGATACCTCTACATTTTGAGCAATTCTAAACAGAGTGCTTAATTATAAACTGAGGGTAGACAGAGGCCTGAATTTTACCCATTCCCATATGAATCAGAAATTACAATGTTAAAAATATCTCAAAATATTTCCCTCCTCACCAAGAAGTATCCACACCGAGTTTTCGATACATAAAATTAGTTGTAGTAGAAATTCAGTGTTTACTGTAGAATGTTTTTTTCTTTATTTGGATTACTGTCAAAACTATTTTGGGGTGCACCCAATCAGATTACAGAGGTTCCCAAACTGTTGTTGTGTTATGGAAACTGGCCCGGATCACTGGGCAGAAGAACCAAGCGGCACTCGGAGATCTTGGAAGGCAGGAGGTTTATTTTACACCAGTGGGCTCAGAGGAGATCATTCTTCAGAGGTCTGTGTCCAGAGCATCAACAGAGGGGACAATTTATAGTCTGTTACTTCAGCATTACCCATTCATTAGCAGTAATTTGGTGCAATCAGCAAGCAGGGTGGGAAGAAGAATCCGGAAGGAGACTGGAATTCCCCTATCAGTCCTATCGGCCATCTTCTAACAGATTTTTCCCTATCGGTTGGAGTTGAGCATTCCCTGTAGATATTATTATCCTATTTCTATTGGTCTCTTCTTAGGCTTAGTATTGACAACAACAACAACAAACAAGCACTGTGTTAGGCTAGAAAGAGCTAAATTAAGCAGTCAGAATTCTAAGCCAAGTTAAATATTGAAAACAGGGTAGGTTAAGACCTCAAAACAGACATAGCTTGCAAAAGTGTGATGAATCAGTTGTAATGATAGGTATGCAAAAAGAGTGTATCAAGAAACTAGGAAACCTGAGAGCTACCTTGTTTTTCTGATAGAGTAGAATATAATTACTGACTCCCTGTTACATAGATAACAGCAAATCTACCTCATTGCTAGGACTAATACAGAGTTTCTGATTGCATTATCTCAGAAGTAGATTCTGAAACAGAGTTTAGTGTGTGGGTTGTTTTGCCGGGAGTGCTCTTGGGATCAACAAATATAAAAAGGAAGGTAAAAAAGCAAGATGGCACAATGGGAAAAGATGCTGACTGGACAAAGAGGTCTGGCGCTAAATGTGGTGCAGAGTTTCACTGTTTGGCTAAAATGGCAAGACTTTTATACCCCCACCCCCCACCTTCTTTAGTCATTAGATTTGAGCTACCCTAAGATAAATGTGTTCTTGGGGGAGGTTACTCTGCAGCTGAGGCAATCCCAGTGTTTGACTGTCAGTCTTCTGAAGGTATGCCCAGCTTGAGAGACAATTCCTTACTAGAGCCGGGTCTGGGTGTCAGAGCTCTGTGTCCCTCACTGCCAGCCCTGTGCCTCTTTCATTTCAACTTCTTTATATACATTTGTAGAGAAGCTCTTTTGGCACTTTCCAGGATTCGGATGGATCTCTATTTCTGGGGGACACTAAGAAAAGGAAGATAACTGCAAAGTACTGTAGCTGCCACCACTGCAATTGGTCTTGGGGACATAACCTGACACTTGTTACCTCTCTTGTCAACTATTTGTTCTAGTTGAGGGTTTGATAGTTGAGGGTTCCCTTCACCCTCAGCTATCACCTCTACTAGCCTTATCTAGAACCTTATCCCTGAGTGATCTGAGTCTCCTGTCAACATGCTCTGCAAAGGCCAGGGATGCTATAGCTGTTCATTTATACTCACGATTGCTCAAGGGAGTTAAGTTCCAAGAGCCAGTGGAGCAAATCACCTGGGTTCAAAACATATTGCTCTTAGCCTCCATTGTGAAAGCAACCCTTGTTCCTTCTGATAGGTTTAATTATTCCTATCAAAATAGTGATTATTATTATTATTTTTAAACTTTTGGTCCCCAGATACAAGAAATACAACATGCTCCAGCAACATACTTAGGTTGTAGCTCACTAGGGTTCTTACTGTGACTGCTGGATGAAGTGCTCTACCTTTGATGACTCAGGCCTCTAATGCTATGGAATGCAGTGATGTAGGTATGGGAGACACAAATCCCCCGGGAAGCTCACTGGGAGTGATGGTAAGTATAGTCAGGACTCATGGGGATGTAGTTTCATGTTAAAAATCTTTGATTTAAGATATATACTTCATACACAGCATAGAGTTTAATGGCTCATCTGTACCATCCTTTTAAACTTATCGTCTCCACGCTGGTGCTCCAGCTGTGCCTTCTGCAGACTGTAAAATGTTTCTGTCTGGCTAGCAGCTCCTAGTTGGTGGAACATGCCATACAGTCAGTGGATCTAAGACTCATGAGCACACTTTTGTACTTCCTGTCCTCTAAAAGGGGTCCCATGATCTCACTTAATGTTATGTTGGATCCTGTGACGTTTTATAAGCCATGTGGTAATGCTAGTACTTCTTTGCAGACAGGAAAATAAAACCCATACCTATAATACATGTCCATTCCTTATAAAAGCATATTTCTAGATCTTTCATATGAAACAGACCTATTGTAGTAAGACTAAGACATTCGGCATGGCAGTTGTAATTGGTGTTATTATTTAGCTGAGTTTTCTCAATTTAGTCTTCTCAGCATGTCCCAAATTAAGAGATGAGAATCTCTTTTTTTTTTCCATTGCCAGTGATACTGTGTTGGCTTTTCACGCTTGACTTTCAATGGCCTGTTAATTGTCCTTAACCTCTCCTTTCCTTCTATTAGAGCATCTGTTGATCTTAGCAATAGCCACATAATTCCATTGTTCTTGAAGGGAACATTCAAGAAACAGTAACATTCCATTGTTACTGTTTTCTCATATTTCTCAAATACTCTAATATATTGCTCCACCTAAACCTAGCCTTAAGACTGAGGTGACTGGTAGATTTGCAAGTGGATGAATTGACTAGGAACCTGCATATATAAGTCTGAAATATTGAGGAGATATCTGCAAAGGGGCAATCTGGGGGTGTGGATGAAAATAAAACTTTTTTCCTGCCCAGGGAAATTTATTCTCTCTTCCTAAGTCTGCTTTATTTTCTCTAACACATGGGTAAAATTGAAATTCAACATAAACATACACAACCTGGCAACAGCAATTACCAGATGTGTACTAGGTTAGAAATTATAAGGAAAATAGAAGAATGTGGGAATAAAGGATGTGGTGACATATTAACATTCAGGAGTTAAAAAGATAAGAAGAATTTATTCTGATGTTCAAAGATGTATCTGAAGAGCTACTTGGGCACTGAAAACACCCTCTCAATTAATTTTTATTGGTATGGACAGATATAGCTCCAGTAAAAATTCATATAATTGGGAATTAAGCTCAGAATCAAAATTTGAGAGTATGTCATTAGGCAGTTCATGTTAACACAAAGTAGCATTTAATAGAACCAAGTAAATTTGAGAGAGAGAATATTCAAAGTATTTCATGTGGGAATGACATGGCCAAATAAATGCCTATCAAAATAATAATATAACCACTCAGTGGTGGAATATCTGATGTGAGAATCTAGAATAATTTATTTCATGACTGGAGAAAAAGTAGATGGGATAGTTCAAGCATGTCTATGAAATATTGATTTTACCTGAATTTTGCATAATATTATAAAGGTTTTTATACCCAACAAATGAAGAATAAGTACTTCAGTCTTTAAATTTATGGTCAAGTTGCTTGAATATTCAATTTCTTTCAGATGGAGGAAAAGGAAATATCTTCAGAACAAGCAGTTTTGCGGGATAGAAAAATAATTTTCTTTTTACCCTTCTAGGTTCTTGGCTGAAACCTCTTTGTAATAAAAGCAGATTAACAGGAGAAAAACGAACAGAAGTTTAATAACTTCTATACCGCCTATATACGTGGAAAATACCTAGGAAAACCAACTCCCCCAAATGGTCACTACCTTAAATACCATCTCTAGATTAAAGACAAAAGAAGATGTTGGGCGTGGGAGAGCCAATTATGGGAGATTATCAAGCAAAGTAGAGTAAACAAAGGTAAGATTGTGCAGATTGAAGTCCACGTCTTCTCCATTAATAACTTTCTAGAGATTTAGCTCTAGAGATTTAGCTATCCTCATCTTCCTGGTACAAAGACAGAGATACCCTGTCACTGGGAATTTCCATTACAAATGTAGTTTCCTCTGACAGAAGGGTAACTTCTACGAGTTTTCAGAGTTTTTCCTGTGTCTGCAGTTTAAACAAAAAGAACCAACTAGAGATAATCCTAATGCCAAAGAGGCATATTTTGGGGTGACAAATTCTGCCCTCTTTCAAGTTCATATGTAATTATAGTACCTCTGAAGAAGATAAAAGTGAACTCCCTTTAGAGTTTCCCTGTGAAAATTCCTGTTAAACCTGAATGTCTTCTGAGACTGTTATAAATTAGTCTTGACTGTTCCAAGTACTACCACAGGTGATAGGGCAGGCAAAGTCATACCTACCCAGGTATGGAACTGAGCACAGCTAGAAGTTTGGCTTAAATGATGCCAAGTTTCCTGAGATGCAAAGTCTTAAATAGCTCTGAATTTTAAAATGTTGAAATCAGATATTGAAATATGTTCCAGTTTCAGGAATTAAGATCTTATGTAACACTTATCAATGTACAGCTGACCCTTAAACAACACACGTCTGAACAACATGGGTTTGAATCCATTTATACATGGATTTTTTACAGTACAGTACCATAAATATGATTTCTCTTCCTTATGATTTTCTTAATAGCATGTCCTTTTACCTAGCTTACTTTATTTTAAAAATACAATGTATAATGCATTTAATATGTAAGGGGCACCTGGATGGCTCAGTCAGTTAAGCATCTGACTTTGGCTCAGGTTATGATCTCATGGCTCTCATGAGTTGGAGCCCTGTGTCAGGTTCTGTGCTGACAGCTCAGTGCCCAGAGCCTGTTTCAGATTCTGTGTCTCCCTCTCTCTCTCTTCCCCTCCCTCACTCACACTCTGTCTCTCTCTCTCTCTCTCTCTCAAAAATAAATAAAAAATGGGGCGCCTGGGTGGCGCAGTCTGTTAAGCGTCCGGCTTCAGCCAGGTCACGATCTCGCGGTCTGTGAGTTCGAGCCCCACCTCAGGCTCTGGGCTGATGGCTCAGAGCCTGGAGCCTGTTTCCGATTCTATGTCTCCCTCTCTCTGCCCCTCCCCTGTTCATGCTCTGTCTCTCTCTGTCCCCAAAATAAATAAACGTTGAAAAAAAATTTTTTTTTTAAAATTTAAAAAAAAATAAAAAAAAAATAAATAAAAAATTTAAAAAGGAGTCTTTAATATATAAAATATGTGTTAATTGACACTTTATGTGATCAGTAAGGCTTCCAGTTAACAGTGGACTATTAGTGTTTAAGTTTTGGGGGAGTGAAAAGCTATATGTGGATCTTTGACTGTGTGGCAGGTTAGTGCCCCTAACCTCCATGTTGTTCAAGGGTCAACTGTATCAATATATTTTATCTACACATTTCTCACTGTATGCCCTCATGCTCTATTTGATAAGCCTATGTTTAATTTATATAAGTAGAAATGGTGTTCCCAGTTCCTAGCAATACCTATGACTTTGACATTTTTAGCAAAGTTCTTTTCTGGTTTAATTAAACTGAAATTTTAGTAGTGATAAGGCAATCTCCTGTGTTCTTCAGTACACACTAGAATGCTGGATTTTAGAACAAAACTCTGGACAAGAGCAGAGAAATCTTATTTAGCTTCTCACCAGCTGCATACTCTTAGGCAAGACAAATATTCTGTGCTTCTTGTTTTGTTGTTTGTTTCTGTAAATTGAAGAAACTGATTAAAGTCCTATCATAGCTTTTTCCAAATTTTGTATACTATAATAGAATCCTTAAATGATTAATTTTTCTAAAAATAGGACTCATGATATTTTTACGCTAAAGAATAAGTCATCTTGCGTTTGACTCATTAGTGACTTTTATTTTATATGAAATATGTTTGGCATTTGTACTTATTTATGTAGGAGGACAACCATGAAAATTAAAAATTAACTCAGAATGTAGATATGGGTTTCTTGTGTTTGAGAAAGAAAATAGATAAGATGAGTTGATCTATGGTGCATAGCAATTGGTAAAATTGTTGCTGATTTTGATGTTTATTGGGGAGAAATTTCTATTAGATTTCATTTAGTGTGGAAAATTGGGCCCTGCTAAAAACTCTATAGTATTCCATGCTCCAGACAGGCTTACAGACCTCTCCATCTGTCAAATATCATGCTCTTTGGTTTGGAACATATTCCTTGGTTTTGAGCATTATGTTTGAACAGATGGAGTGGCCTGTTTGTAGATAAAATTAACAATGCATTTCTGTATATATTAGTTCGTTCTAGTTTTCATAATTTTTTTCCCCTGTGGTATTTAAAATCCAAATTACGTGTGTTGTCTAAAAGAGAGAGAATGAAAATGCTGAGCTTGAGCAATTTAAAATAACCCTGCCACATTCATGACCAACATGAAAGGTTTTGAAAATTATTTGACATGTAGAGGGTATCTTTTGAATACATTTAAAAATATTGAACAGCAAAAATTCTTATGTTCTAAACCTCTAAAACTAAGTTAGAATGATAGCATTACACAATCAATAAAATTTGATACTTTCTATTAAAATGTCACTCTCAGATATTATAAACTATCATTGATGTAAGAATAGAAAGAAAACAAGAACTTTAGTCATCAATAGAAATAGATGGCATTAAGATTGCTCAAAAATGAAAATTATTTCCTTCCATGACAAATGTACGAACAGGTTAAAGTCATAATTACCTGTCATCTAATTTTAATTGTCTTCATATTTTCTTTTTGATTTGTAAAACATATATGTACAAATATACATATAGATATGAATATATTTTGGTAAAATTTCAAATGTTTTGCTATTCCGGTTTTTTTTTTTTTTAATTTTTTTTTTCAACGTTTATTTATTTTTGGGACAGAGAGACAGAGCATGAACGGGGGAGGGGCAGAGAGAGAGGGAGACACAGAATCGGAAATAGGCTCCAGGCTCCGAGCCATCAGCCCAGAGCCTGACGTGGGGCTCGAACTCACGGACCGCGAGATCGTGACCTGGCTGAAGTCGGGCGCTTAACCGACTGCGCCACCCAGGCGCCCCTATTCCGGTTTTATTTAAATAACAATATTACATTTGTGTATATTCTATATATAATAGCAAAATAAAAATAGTCTCAACTATTCCTTGTTTTGTTTGTATTTTCTTCCTTTTTTAGCACTTCGAAAAATTCTATTCTATAAGATGACATAAATATTTCGGTATAACATTTTTTCCACAAGTTTTATATTTGTAGAGTAAATATTTCATCATGACCGTTCTGTCTCACGTCTCACATTTACTTAGTTTTTTTTCCAGATTATTTTATAATTTATATGAAATCCCTACCACCCCACCAAATGTTTTCATTGTGCTTAAGTTTTGCTTTTTATATGTAAAAATTTACAAAATATTGTTTGACCTTATCACACAAATGAAACTTCCAATCCATAAATAAGATATGTTTTCCACTTACTTTATGAATTTTTATTAAATTGAAAGAGTAAATTTTCTTTTTTAAAATTCTTTTGAGCTGGATTTTTGAAGGACTATGTATACAGGAGAACTATTGCTTTGTAAATATGTATTTTTAAATGACTAATTTACTTTGTTTTAAAATTACTTTTGTTAGTTTCTTGGTGTTTTCCTGAATATTTCCAGATAATTGTATCATGAATAAATGATAACTTTATAAATATATTTATTGCTATTTTTTTATCTCAATTGCTTAAAAGTTTCCTAATTTTTTTTTTTAAAGTTGAATAGCAAGTGTGATAAACTGTTTTTTATTTACTGGGAATGTCTCTAATATGAGATATATGCTAATGATTTACATACCCCTAACTATTTTAAAATAATGTCCCGTAATTCTGGTGCAGTGGAAATTAGCTAAACTGTTTTTCAATATCCACGTTCTTTTTGCTTTGGTGAACTGCTAGACTACATTTCCCAGACCTTTTGCTTTAGATGGGGCTATGTAACTACCTGTTACATAAGTGCAGTTGGCCTAGAGCTAAGGTGATTAAAACCAGATGTGTCTTTAACATTCTCTCTCCCCTTTCCTGAATGTCATCTGAATGCATACAATCCAGCTGGGGTTGGAAAGAGCTCCCTGATTCTTCCAATGTCTTTGTGGAGCTGAGGCGCTACTTGGTCCACTGAACATATTAAAGAAGAAATAATTGAACATATCAAAGAAGAAATAATTCTTTTTGTCTTAAGCAAACTGATATTTGGGGAATATTCAAATAGGTTTTACACCCTGAATAAATACACTTAGGTTTCTGAAAAAGAATTAATGAAGAATTGATGCGGAATATTTTAGGGGAGTCAGTTTGGTAGATCGTATTGTATTTTTTTTGTATTATTTAAACTATGGTTGTGCTGAATTATATTAACAGCTTTTTCATCAGTGAAAAACATTTCACACTAGAATATCTCTGCTTAATCACAGCGACTTATTATTTTTATTCCGGTAGAGCCAATTGTTAATATTTTTTGAAATATTTCCATATCTATTCAAAATTATGACAGGTAAATAGGTACTTTTTATATTAAATTTATAAAATATTAATAAAGAAATTATATGGCCTGATTTCAAGCTAGAAATCAGCTAGTGAGGATAATTTTTTATACATTTATTTATTCCTTCAATTGTAATGTTATGTAATTGCTGACAAACTTTTGTTTAAACATTTTCATTTTTATTTAAAGTCTGATAGCCTTTAGAAAAAGTATAAAGCATAAATATCTGGGTTATAGAATTTACTTGTTATTTTGCCATTATATATAAAATATATAGATCTGGAGTAAACAAGCTTGTTAGATTTTGATACATTAATGGGCACCACCACTCAGTTAGTACTTAAATAAAATATTGAATTAGTACACATAACAACTTTTGACATACATAAAGTCTAATACTGCTATAACCAACCCTGTGAGAAAGACAACAAATGCCTCGGTGATATATTCACAATTTAAATATCTAGGATGAAGTAAATTATTTATTTAAGGATAATATAAGTAAATTTTTGGTTTCTAGCTTCTTAAAAGTGTTAGTTTACATTCAATATTAAGCAAAATCATGTAAGTGTCATGGACAGCTCATTAGATTAAAAGTTAATATCACATAGCGCTATGTCCCTAATTATGCAATAAAAATATCATCTGCTGACTTAAAATAAAATTTTTAAATTCTTTTAATGTTTATTTATTTTTTGAGAGAGAGAGAGAGAGAGAGAGAGAGAGAGACAGAGCACGAGCAGGGAAGGGGCAGAGAAAGAGAGAGACACAGAACCTGAAGCAGGCACCAGGCTCCGAGCTGTCAGCACAGAGCCCAATGGTGGGCTCGAACTCACAAACCATGAGATCATGAGCTGAGCAGCAAGTCGATGCTTAACTGACTGAGCCACCCAGATGCCCCAAAGATTTCTTTATGAAGAAATTCATAGCCTCTTTTTCACAAATATATAATATTAAGTCTCATTATCTCTAGTGGAAATCAGTTATAATTTAAATTTTTAAAAAAATCAACATTTATATATTTCTACCAAATAGATATTTTATAAAATATATATCATGATAGTTTAGATTTATGTCATCTAACTACTTGTCTGTGTGGTTTTCATATTTCAAAATACTATTTACCAAGCTGATTCCTTGTTCTTTAAAACAGTAAGACAACCTGATTTAAGCAAACTTATTCTTTTAGTTTTTTTGAATGACAGGCATTACAAATTAGATATGGGTTTGCTATTGTCATGTAACCTGAATGTTGGTCAGTCACCCTATCCAGACACCTCTAGACACATTGACAATACCCAAAGAAACAACTGCATCCATTTTTTAAAACTAGGTACCAAAGACAATTTTAGTGGCAAGATCAAAAGCAAATTCAAACTGTTTGCCAAGTGTCCATCATTTCTGCTTTCACAAAAAACAAAAAACAAAAAACAAAACAAAACAAAATCCTTAATGACACTTCACCCCACTCTAAAATACCTGATGTGTGCAGCCAACCAATGAATCATCTTGAGAGAAAAGCCAGACAAACCAATCATCTTTGTATAAAATCTGTTCATCAATGATTTCCTGTAACAACAGTTTCCCCTAATCTAATTCATTTTGTGAAGTACTTCAGTGTTGTAAAACTGAAAAGATGTCAGGCTGCCATTTTTTTTGGTTCGGTGTTATTGATTAAAAATTTTTCAGGTGTGACAATTGAACATTGAGATTCTGGGGCAAGCAGAAATGTCCTGTCAACTTTTCCATAGTGGTTACTTCAGAGAGTTAGTTTTGGCATTTTGTAAAGCAATTTTGGCTTTGACAATACTGAACTGTCACTTCATTTCAAAAGCACTTTATAGCCTGACAATATCACAAACATAATTGTGTTTGGCTCTTTCAATCTCTTTCTCTCTCACTCTCTCTCTCCATCTATACATCTACACGCATATGTTTGTGTGTGTGATTGATGATTCCTGGTTTCTGGAATCAAATCTAGCTCTACTTCTTACCAAATTGGTAATCTTGGCCAAACTATGTAAGTTCTCTGTGGTTCAGTTTCCCAACCTGTAAATAAAGATAATAATAGCAATTGAAATTTTTTTGAGACTTTACTTAATACATGTGAAGTTTGTGAAAGATAGGCACTGTTTTCCAACTTTGAAAGTGAAGTGAACTATAACATTCCTTCCCCTTCCTTTTTACAAGTTAAGGCATGGACATTTTTTAATAGTCTTGGCCAGTTTGGACTTTGGTCTTTGAATTTAGAACAAGTGACTTAAAAAACAAAAACAAAAACAAAAGCAAAAAACAAAAACAAAGCAGGAATGCCAGCTATAACTCAGAGCAAAGGTGAAGTTTATTACCCCACAATAGCACAATGAACATGCAGAGGTGGTAGCAGGCCATCCTAACAAATTATTCCTGTGGTTGATAATGGTTGTATTTTCTCTTTTTAAAAAATTTTTATTTATTCATTTTGAGAGGAAGAGCGAGCAAGTGAGCAGGGGAGGGGCAGAGAGAGAAAGAGAGACATAATCCGAAGCAGGCTCTTCACTGTCAGTGCAGAGCCTGATGTGGGGCTCAAACCCATGAACCATGAGGTCATGACCTGAGCTGAAACCAAGAGTTGGACGCTTAATGGACTGAGCCACCAGGCACCCAACAATGGTTATATATTCTGTTGCCTCTTTTACAAAGGCTGTTTCTCCAGGCTTCTTTCGATTCTATACTTTTTCTAATATGCTTCCACTAAACTCAGTTTTGTTATTCTGTTTTTTTTAAGTAAGCCAACTAATATTTTTGTTGTTTTTATGGATATCTCAACTAACCTACACTTGACAAATATTGTGATAATGATGACTACCTTAGAAGAGAGAACTTCTGTGGGAATGGTTAGGCTCACAGCTTAGAACAAAATGATTCAGTGCAACATCTACACCATTTTTGATAGAGTAACAAAATGGAATTTCATAGAGAGAAAGTAATCATGGCGGTGGTGGTAAGATATGCAAGTCACTGGCCCTTAGTCTGTAGAAAATCTTGCTACAGCATCTAAAGTCTCAACACTGACCATGGCTGAGCTTACATGGAGCAGCCAGCAGGAGAAGATACTTGGGAGGAACAAGGCTTCCCAATTCCTAGTACCACAGAAATGCCATTTTTGGTTAGTGTTGTTACTATATTGTTGCGTACTGTTAAGATAACCTAGGAAATTATAATAATCTTTCTAGCTAACATTATTGAAGGCTTACTATGTACCAGGTATTCATAAAAGCTTTTGACACATTTTATTTCCATATTGAATTAACCATAATAATAATAATTATCTTAATTATACAAACTAGAACATGATATAACAAAAGCAATTTAAAAGAAATTCAAGTACAAGTTAAAAAATTTGCTCATAAATGATACAACATTCACATTCATTGACTATTCTGACTGTAGGATTCCCTGCTTATTCTCAGTTGAATACAATTTGTAACTTATGACTTCAGCATTGGTAAATCTCTGCTCCTTACTTCCTCAACACTGATATCTTACCTGATCATTATCACTCCTCTCATGTGGAGCCCTCATGTGTCTTCTTTATCTCTTTGATAAAGGTAATACTAAAGGACAGTTATGTGATTATTTCATGAAAAGCCACAGTTAAATTCTGACTTTTTAACTTGCTACCTATGGGCCTTGGTCAGGGTACATAACTTTAAACTCTTTGGGCCTATATTGTACCATCTAATCCATATAATTGTAATAATTGCATCACTCACCTCATAGGCTTGTTGTAAGTATTAAATGCATCAATCCACTTGGAGCTCTAAAAATAGTACCCAGAACAGGACACAGAAAACACTCAAAATATGCTATCAATTTATGAGGAACAAGAGGATTTTTCTCTTAGTTTCCCTCAACCTCTATCTTGTGTCTCAAATTTAATTAGAAAGAAAATAACGTATGTTTTAAGAAAGTAAAATGATTGTCATATAATGGTCTTATTACAGTGATGTAAAAATGGCATATAACAATGACATACATCACTCATTGTAACTAATTTACAGTGTGTCCTCCACTTTGAGATTTAATGCATGTATATAATCATTGTAGCATAAAATATTTGATGGTTTTGATATATATAGGTGTAGATTTAATATATACTAAGGTATATAAGAATTTTATATCTAAAGACTTTGCTTTACATGAATGATTTCTAAGAGCTTTCTTACAGAAATGCTGACAATTAACCTCATAATCCTAAAATTTTATATATAAATGGTGTAAAGTTTAATAAATAAAACATTTAAAAATAAAATAATTTAAAAATAAAGTTAAATCTCATTTCTGAAAACATATTTATAAACAAAATAATATGAAAATGAATAGGCTCAATGGTTTTGATAAGAAAATTAGATTTATGTACAACTTTTTGGCAACTGGTCTAATCTATATATTGTAGAAAATGCATGTAACTGTTATTTTTTAGACCCAGAAAAGAGAAGCTAGAAGTTCTGATTTAGATGGAACATAATATAGAAATATAATCTCTTAAAAATATGCTTCATATTTAACTATACTAAAAGATCCATTTATATAGTTTTTGTATGTTAAATCAAATTGAGCCATATATTTTAAGTAGTAATATAATATACATTTGTTAGTTGATTTCACTTTTAAACTTTTCTCATTAATAAAAATTCATCCTAGTAATAGTTAAGGCTTATCAACTAAGTAATGGTTGCCCAAAACTATGCTAAGTGATTTAAATCATTTATAAAATGTATTATGTTTGATTATCTGAAGTGGCTACCATTTTTATTCCTTTAAAAAAGTTTTTTTAATGTTTATTTATTTTTGAGAGAGAGAGACAGAGTGCAAGCCGGGGAGGGGCAGAGAGAAAGGGAGACACAGAATCTGAAGCAGGCTCCCAGCTGTGAGCTGTCAGCACAGAGCCCAATGGAGGGCTTGAACTCTTGAACCATGAGATCATGACCTGAGCTGAAATTAGATGCTTAACAGACTGAGCCACCCAGTTGCCACTATTCCTATTTTATAGATGAGAAAATTAAGGATCAGAAAGGTTTGGTAACTTGTCCAAAGTTACATAGAGCCAGTGATCTCCATTCTCTGACTCCAAACTCAAGTGCTTTTAACCAATAAATCTTCCTGTGTCAAAGGTTAAAGTTTCCATTTTTAACTTTTAAATATATTTATGATTTTTATCATATTTTTAAGTGAAATATGAGTTTTCCATTTGACATTTGTCTTAAATACTAGAAATTATTTTTTAAAAAAAGGGAGGCAGAGAATCTGAAGCCACCCAGATGCCCCAGATGCAATATCATTATTAAATAAATTTAATTGTACTTATATAGAGCAACAATAAATATAGTACATTTTTAATTAGCTTAAAATAACATGAAAAATCTTAAAACTTAAAAAATAAATTTACAAAAGCTACAAAACACTTCAATGCAGACAATTACAAACTTTGGAGAAGAACATACTAGGAGTAATCAAAATTTATTATATACTTTTAGAAATTTTTAAAGGGTGGTATTGTCACAAGAATAGAAAAATAGACTTAAGAAACAAAACAATGGCCAATAAGAGACCACATATACATATTTGGTCACTTGATTTATCACAGAATCCCACTTCAGTATTGTGGGATAAAGAATTTATTTTCCAAAAAAATATACGGCATTGATTGGATATCCATTTTGGAAAAAGTATAAGTATTCTCCTCTTTAACTTACTCTATACTCAAAAATTTATTCCAGATCAATCATAAATCTAAGTATGAATGAATACAGAACCATATAGTGCCTGGTTATATTATATATATAATATACACGAAACTGAATTTAACTGAAATTAAGATCTCCATTTGTTAAAATATATCAGGAAGAGAGGGGTAAGGATGCTGGGTACAGTTAGGAGAAAATATCTTCTATATATAATTTAACAAAGCTTCTTTTATTATTTTTGTGCTAATCTAAGAATCATCCCTATGCTCTTTTCATAGTTAAGTAGACAAATTTTATATCATCTTTTTTCTTAGAATGTACAGCCATTTTGAAAGAAACAGAATCGCCAACTTAACTGTCATTTACCAAGATTCCTAAATTGATTAAAATATAATTAATATTCTTGCATAGTGTTAATATCTAGTCTACAGATGGGAGAAATTTGATTGCCTGTCACTAAAGATATTGAGTTTCTTTCTATGAGTTGTTACTGCTAATTTTCAAGTTTACTTTCTTTATATATATTTGTAAGATCTTTCAATAGAGAGGATGTTCACTTTTCCCTAAGCTATCTGCTCAAAAAAAAAAAATTTTTTTTATAAGGAGGCTTTATTCTCTACTAGTGTGCCTGAAAACTTTAAATAAATTGACTAATTTAATCTAAATGATGGTTAAAGACCCTCTAATTTTATGAGAAGTTGTAAAACACTGCATTTTGAATAAAAGAACAGTTTTATTGAGGGATAATTGAGAAATATAATTGTATAAATTTAAAGCATAGAGCGTAATGATTTGATATGCATAAACATTGTGAAATGATTATTAAGATCAAGATAATTAACACATCCTTCACCTCACATAGTTAACTCTTTATGTATTTATTTTTTTGCATGGTGAAAACCCTTAAGATTTACTCTCAACAACCTTCAAGTATACAATACCATGTTATTAGCTACAGTCATCACGCTGTACATTAGATCCTCAGAATTTATTCATCTTATAGCTCAGTTCATACTCTGACCTACATTTCTCTGTTCGCCCTTCTCCCCAGGCCTTGGCTATGTAGGTAAGAACATAGTATCGTCATTTTATTGTTTTTTATTGTTTTATACTTCTCTTGTTCCTTTCTTTCCTGCTGGGTGTTTTATTTTGTGAATTCTTGATTTTTGTAGTGGTATGCTTTAATTCTCTTCTCTTTATCATTTGTGTATGTATTCTAGGTTTTTTGCTTTGTGATTACCATGAAATTTTCATAATATGCCTTATATTTATGTCTATTTTAAGTTAATAACTACTGGAAGCAATTTAATTATAACATACTTTACTCCATTATTTTCACAAGGCTTGTTTGAAATTCTTGCCTTTTAATTGTAAATGGCTGCACGTTGATGATGGCTCAAAAATCTTCAACCTAAGTTATAAATTTTACTCTACTGAATAATGAGAAGTATAGATAATTTATTTTCAGTAACAGTAGTGGTTTTATGTATTCCCCTAAAGGAAGCACAGCAATCTGCTCTTAAAAATGTTAGCTCTGAGAGGCACCTGGGTGGCTCAGTTAAACGACTGACTTGATTTCGTTTCATGAGTTCAAGCCCTGCATCAGGCTCTGCATGCTGATTGTGCATGGAGCCCGCTTGGGATTCTCTCTCTCCCTCTCTCTCTTTGCTCTTCCTCAGTTGTGCTTTCTTTGTCTCTCTCAAAATAAATAAGCTGAAAAAAAAAATGCTAGCTCTCAAGTAAGATTGACAAGATGTGAATACAGGCCGTACCATTTGCTTAGCTGTGTGGATCCTGGAAAAGTTACCTAATTACGCTTTGGGTCAGTCTCCTCCCATATAATATGGTGTAACAATCACACCAAATTCATAGGTTCTTTAGAGGTTAAACGAGTTAATATAATTGTAATGAATTAGTCAATACATAATATGTTAACAGAGTTTCAAAAATAACTATAAATGTTATGTATGTACCTGGCACAGGCCACATATATAGTATGTTAGCTAGTATTATGATTACTACTTTTAAAAAGATAAGCTTTTTAAAAATGTTTATTTATTTTTGAGAGAGAGAGAAAGCATGAGTGGGGAAGGAACAGAGAGAGAGGGAGACACAGAATTCAAGGCAGGCTTCCAGGCTCTGAGCTGTCAGCACAGAGCCTGATGCAGGGCTCGAACCCATGAACTGTGAGATCATGACCTGAGTCGAAGTCGGATGTTTAACCGACTAGGCCACCCAGGTGCCCCTAAAAAGATAGGTTTTTAATGGCAAAAGTATCCTTTTGTCTGGACCATTACATTGTTCCCTCATCCTAATTTTCTTTATTGAGTGTTTATTCCTTCTTAAGGGCAAGTTCAAATACTCCAATTTTCTAACCTGAGGCTGAATTATCATTTTCTGTATCTCTTATCAACTTGTATGTTTCTAATTTACTGATTGTGAATAATTATGTATGTTTTCTCCTCTAGAAACTGTAACTTGAGGACTATGCTGTATTCAGATTTCTTAGCTCAGCATCTTGAACTTAGAAGAATCTATAATTAATGTTTGTAGAAGTTTGCTTTAGGTTTTTATTTTAGAGGGTGGGGTGGGGTGAAAGAGAAAATCTTAAGCAGGCTCCACATTCGACAGGGCCTAATCCCATGACCCTGGGATTATGATCTGAGCTTAAATCAAGAATCAGAAGCTCAATACACTGAGCCACCCAGGGACCCCTGCTTTAGATTTTTAGATTTCAGTGATTATAGTTGTGGTTTACCAAACTCTAATCTTAGCCTAAGCAATTCTTTTTTTCCCCTCTCTCTCTTCCTTCCTGTTTCTTCTGCCCTTCAGAAGAAATAAATAACTTATTTCCAGATCATTTGAAACTGACAGATGGTTATTTTACTAGAAAAACAAAAAAGAATCTAAACTATGCTAGGGAAACCATTTATTCATAAACTTAGTAACTATAGGGAAAATATAATTTTGTAAATATTCTATATAGTTCTGCTATAATGTATGGTTATAGCCATAACTAAACCCTCAGGCTGCATGCCTTAATAAGAGATTTGGGAAATATGGTTTCTGGAACATTTCCTCCATGAAGGACCCTGTGTAGAATTCCATTAGGACTAGGCACACAGAAGACTTGGGTTCAAGCCCTAGCTGTGTCACATACCTCATGACTTTGCAATCTGAAAGTAGCTTTCCACTTCTGTGAAATGTACAGCATGAGATCAGTGCTTTAAAACACAAGGTTTATAGAGACTTAATCAATAGACTAGGCAGGGCCTCTTGGGTGGGAGAAGGGAAAGCAGAATGTGGCATCAGAAGCTCCTTCAAACTAGGTAAATTCTACTTGTATTTACTAGTGTATATATGCACATTCTTAGAAATCTAGATTGATAAGAAAAAGTTACAAAGATGAAACTTTTTTTAAAATGTGTGTTGGGGCACCTGGGTGGCTCAGTCTGTTAAAAATCTGATTCTTAGTTTCAGCTCAGGTCATGATCTCACGGATGGTGGGTTTGAGCCCTTCATTGGGCTCAACGCTGACAGTGCAGAGCCTGTTTGGGATTCTCTATCTCTCCCTCTCTCTGCCTCTTCTCCACTCTGTAAATAAATAAATAAATAAATAAATAAATAAATAAATAAATAAAATTTACATGTTTATGTAAGACAGAGCATGAATGGGGGAGGGACAGAGCGCAAGGGAGAGGCAATTCCAAGCAGGCCCTGCACTGTCAGTGCAGAGCCCAATTCAGGGCTCCATCCCATTAACTGTGAGATCATAACCTCAGCCAAAATCAAGAGTCCACACTTAACTGACTGAGCCACCCAGGTGCCCCAATGACGAAACATTTTAAAAATTACTAAAACACTTTATTTCAAGTTTTCTAGCCACTATCATATGTATAAATTTTCCAATAATATTTTGTTTAATGACCTTATAAATGGATGTTGAAGAAACACTTAAGCAAATATTTGATTTATTTATTCTACAGCATACACCTGCAGGAAAGTGTTTTAAAATCAAGTTGTCTGGATACATAATTCATTTCAAGTCAAATTCCTCTTTAATTTATTATTTTTGAGAAATATGTATGCATAAATTAAGTTGTGGCAATGAACATAGGACAATTATAATTATTTTCAGTGGACGAAGATTTGACAATTCATATTTTCAACAATTGTGTTTTCTATGCTCATATTTTAAATAGTGTAACTATTTTTCACAATTAATAAGTAGAAATGGCAAAGTGAAAATTTAATGGTTTCTATAACATCTCTTGGGAAATGCATGCCTCCTAATATTATATTATATGTTAAATACTTGGAATTTAAATAAAAACTGAAAAAAAATAAGAAAAATGCATGCCGAAGTAGAGGAGATATAATTTTTTACATTTAGATTTTATGTGCTTTTCTTCATTTGACTTAATCCTTTGCTTTTAAAATACAAACTTCCTATCACTGCCACTGCACATTTAAAAAATAATGGCATTTGACAGTAAATACATAGCCTCATCAAATCACTTATCTCCCCATGCTTCTGCAGTAATAGTGAGGGAATCTGAATAAATCACATCTCAAAGGGTACAGCTGCTCTCAAACAGCAAAACTAATGAATTGCCTTGACTGGAAGAGAGCAAGTAATGTCTTGCATTCATAATCTAAGACAGCTGACAGCCCAGTGCTTGATCTGATTCAGTCACCATAACTAATTACAACTTGAAGAATTATAGCCATTTTCTATGCTAATAATTAGTAAACATCTAGTAGCAATTCTTAGAAAATATATTGCCATAGAGTGTATAGAATGGTGAAATAATACAATTTGTGCTGAAATATAGACCCATGTTTTTGTTTTATTTTTACCTTTCTCTTTATAAAAATTACAGTTATCTAGTTATTGTTTTAAGGATAATTGATAATATGAATCTATGAAAGGAACTACTATTACTAATACTGTATTGAACACGAGAAACATGCTAAAAAATAGATTTCAGGTACATTCATTACACACACACAAAGGGTAACTCAGTAGGTACGTTAATTGACTATAATTATCATTTCACTATATGTATATCAAATCATCATTTTGTACACCTTAAATATATACAAATTTTATTTTAAAATATATAAATAAATGAGGATACAATGATATAATGATATAGAGATATTAAAAGGTACCATAAAGGAAAGGTAACTAGCTGTAAAATTAGCTCTCATTTCAGCTATGTGTTTATATTTATTCAAATTGCATAATATTTTGGCACCTTCCCAATGCTGTAGTGTAGGATTTGTGATTAATATCTACTAAAATACATTCTTGACATATTTGAGAACTGTTTCAAAGCAAGAAACAGAATTAAGAATTGTATATTTATTTAGTACATCTGACTGATATTTAACTTTTATAACTCTACAATTTATTATACAGCTAGGTTACCAAACTCACAGGTAACATTTGTATTTGTAGAATATAGTCAAAAGAGTAAATAACTTCCCTATATAATCACATGAATTGGAAGTATGTAAAGTTTCTTAGAAAGGTAGCAAGAAAGGAAAGAGAAGGTTTATTCAATCTTCCTGTTAGTCAAAAAATGTGATATAAAATTACACTTAGGTGAGTTGCAACAAAATTTGTCCTCTTTTTAGTGCTAGTAAAAGTATAAGTTGTTAATATACACTACACTTTCCCTTTCTTATAGTTATGAACAGTTATTTTATGGGGAATGCACACCTTGAATTTAAAATTAAAGTATACATGTATAGTGTAATTATTTAATATGTTTATATATAGCTCAGATTAAAAATATGGAAGCCCAGACATCAGTTTACCTCACTTCAAGTGCAAAATGAAAGCTACATCACCTTACTACACTATGAATCAATCAGACAATGTAGAAAATATTTCTAGAATTACAAAACTAACATGGTTTTGTCTTACATAGCAATTTCTAAAATATGTGAATATCATGTTGTCAATGTTTTACAGTTTATTTTAATATATTTTGATAAAAATACTAAAACTTTTATTATTGAATCTTTAACCATACTAGTTGAAGTCCTCATTCTTTTTATTTTTGAATATGCCATATTTAGAGGTTAATGCTTTCTACCATTTTTAAATTACAAAGTAAGGAGGTAGCATTCCATTTTGATGTGTCATATCTACACATATAAGAAAACTGTATTTCTTTCATTTCCAGAGTTTGAGTCATCAGTTTCTCCTAAGAACACCTCTGATTTTCCCTAGACATTTTCCTAATAGAATATTTTTCAGATGCACAAAATTGATTTCTTTGCAAAAGATAATATATGTAGACAATTTATATCATCATAGATAAAATTTTCACCTCTAGTGTTAAAAAACCATGCATTTTATACTCAATATCCCAGATAGTGCCACAATAAATATTTTGAAATGGTGCCCATTCCAAGCAGTAAGATAGAATGATTATAGAATCTCTCTTCCACATGCATATCATTCCAAATATATTGAACTAATAAATATGCTATGTTTAAATTTAAAAGCCATAGCTGAGATGAATTAATGAACAAATAAAATCCTTAACACAGAGAATGGGCCCAAGTTGGAGAAACGGCAGGTGGATGCTGAGTATAAAATCTCAAGGAGCCAGGATAGAAGCTTTAGAAATTGGTTTAGGGGGCGCCTGGGTGGCGCAGTCGGTTAAGCGTCCGACTTCAGCCAGGTCACGATCTCGCGGTCCGTGAGTTCGAGCCCCGCGTCAGGCTCTGGGCTGATGGCTCGGAGCCTGGAGCCTGTTTCCGATTCTGTGTCTCCCTCTCTCTCTGCCCCTCCCCCGTTCATGCTGTGTCTCTCTCTGTCCCCAAAATAAATAAACGTTGAAAAAAAAATTTAATAAAATAAAAAAAAAAGAAATTGGTTTAGATATCAAAGCTCACAGTATCAACAAATGCTAGACATCAATCAAGATAGGTGTCAAAAGCATAAAGGCAAAACAAATCAAAACAAAACAAAACAAAAAAACTTCAGTTGATCTATAAGTTACATATAAAATTTTAAGTATTGAAATAATATAGAAATACATATAAAATTTTAAGAATTGAAAATAATACAGAAATATAGAACTATTTTTTGGGTCTAGGAAACTTCTAATGTATTAGTAATTAATTTGTTATATTTTAAAAAGGTAGGGGTGTGTGGGTGGCTCAGTCAGTTGAGCGTCCAATGTCGCTTAGGTCATGATCTCAAGGTTGATGAGTTCGAGCCCCGTGTAGGGCTCTGTGCTGATAGCTCCGAGCCTAGAGCCTGCTTGGGATTCTGTATCTCCCTCTCTTTCTGCCCCTCCCCCACTCATGCTCTGTCTCTCTCTGTTTCAAAAATAAATAAACACTAAAAAAAAAGTTTTTAAATGCTGAAGAAGAAAATAAGATTAAATATTTACAATGATCATTTGTTCATGTATTAGAGTTTAATAATATTATTTTTTTCTGGCTGTACTTTTCTCTATTTTAAAATAAAGTCTCCAATGATTCAATTCTACAAAATTAAAATCCATATCTTAATGCATCACTTATAATTCAAACAGCTAATTTGAAATCTGGAGAGAGACAGGTACTTGCAAGTAGAAACACTGCCCATACATATGCTTACCTGAAATAGAGGCCACTGATGCCATATTATTTAGTAGGAAGAGCCAGGCATTTTTACCAAATTACCAAAGGCCAGAATAAACTGGGGCGACCGTATGAAGTTTGCTGGGAACCACAGACATAGGATAGGGAGCCTGCAATATTTCACAGGCTTTTCTGGCAGATAGTTCAGTAACTATTCACTCTCAGCTTCCTGAGAATAGCTTCCATCATGGGGTTGGCTGCATGAGGGGAACAGCAGCCACTGCCAGAACCGCCTAGACCCATGTCACTTCCCTCCACAAATTAATACAATTATTAATCAACCCAGGAAAGGGCAACAATATTTGCAGGCTTATGAAAAATCTAGAAAAGCAGTATAGCTGAGGGAGGGAGACAGGTAAATAAAATAACAATAACACACACACACACACACACACACACACCAGAATAAACATCGCTGCTTTTTTATCAAGAATAGTAATACATGATAGACTCAGCATTACCTCCAGATGAGAGGCAGAAACTTGTAAGCCATGACACTGATACTTGGTTTCAGAGTCCCTAATCAAAATTGGAGTTCTCACCAGAGAACACCTTGCACCCCCATACCGTCTGTCAAATAAGGAGTGAGTAAAAGTAATAGTGGAATACAATTGTTAGAGCTGCAAGAGATAAATTCTCCCCGGGGAACAAAGTAAAAGGAACATCTAAAGTCAAGAGTGAAAATAACTAAACAAACAATGGGACAGAAATTGCAAATAGCCCATACTCTAACACAAGAATCACTGGAGGAATTTAAATCTTGTGATGCATTGAGAGTGACCATTATAATATATATATAAAAAAAAATCATACCAAGTCAACTTTCTGACTAAATGAATGTAAAATCTAATACTAAATACCTAACAGAAGGAAAGGTGTGCTCATTTTGAAGCATAAACTTATTCACCTCAGTATCATCTATATTTTACAACATGTCCATTTTGAATCAAAAATTTATGAGGGTATGTAAAAAAGTAAGACTAATCATATTGAAGACACAAAGTAATCATCATGGACAGAAGCAGAGATATTGACAGAGATATTGAAACAATCAGATAGGGAATGTTAAATAACTATGACAAATATGTTAAAAGCTGTAATGCAAAATTTAGACAACCAAATAGACATTCAACAGTGAAATGGAAATGATAAATAAGAAAACAGAAATGCTAGAAATTAAAGCGCAGTGATGGAAATGAAGAAGACTTCATCAGGCCCTCAGTAGACTTGACAGAGTTGAAGAAAACAAATCAATATACTTGAAGGTAGGTTAATGGACATTGCCCAAACTGAAATTCAAAGAAAAAAAGTGAAAAAGAAAAATAGAAAACAGTATACGGGAAATACAGTGCAATGTCAAATCGTGTGATATACATACAACCAGTTATCACAGAAGAGAGAATGGGACACAAGAAATATTTGGAGAAATAATAGCCAAAAAAATTCCAAAATTGATACCAGGTATGAAACCACATATCTAAAAAACTTGGAGAATAAAAGGTCAGATAAATATAAAAAAAAACCCCAAATCTATCATATTTAAATAGCTGAAAAACAGAGAAGTGGAGAAAATATTGAAAGTAAGCAGAGAAAAAGACTCCTTAAACACAAGTGAACAACAATAGAGATTCAGCAAACTTCTCTTCAGAAACCACATATGCAAGTAAACAGGAAGGAAAAAATAATTAAAATGTTGAAAAAGAAAAAAGTCAACCAGAATCTTGAAGAATATTCTATAACAATATCCTTTAAAAGTCAAACAGAAATATAAAGTTACTCAGATGAATATAAACTGAGGAAATTGTCAGCAGACATACCTTGTAAGAAATGTTGAAAGAAGTTCTTCAGGTAGAAGGAAAAAGATACAAGCGACAGGAAACTAGATTTAAACAAAGAGCTAAATAACATTTGGAATGAAGATGAGATCATCATGGTACTTAGTTTCTCCAAAAGATAATTGAATGATTAGAGCAAAAACATTAACAATTATTTTGTCTTTATAGTATATGTATAAGCAAAAAATTACAAGGTATGGGAGGGAAGAACTGAAAATTACTGTTATAGGGCCTTCACACTACATGGGAAGTGGTATAATAGTCCTTGAAGCCAAACACAGATTATTTAAGCATTATATATATATATATATGCATATTTATATATATATTAATATGTATTATATATATTAATTATATATATAATTGCTATATATATATTGCTATATATAATTGCTAATAATATATATAATATATAATATATATTAATATATATTAATATATATTAAATATATTAAATATATTATTTAAGCATTATATATATGCATATTTATATTTAAGCATATATGTGTGTGTGTGTGTGTGTGTGTGTGTGTATATAATATTAAAACTAGAGAAACCCCTAAATTTTGTTTAAAACATATGAATAATTGTGGAGATAAAGAACAACAAAACATGTTCTGTTAAATCCAAGGAAGGTAGGAAAAATGACAAAAGAAAGAAAGAACGAAGGAAACAAACTGAAAATAGATAATGACAAATTTTAATTCAACCATATCAGTAATCACCATAAATAAAAATGCTCTAGGGCACTAGGTGGTTCAGTCGCTTAAGCGTCCAACTTGATTTCAGCTCAGGTCATGATCTCAGGGTTGTGAGATCAAGCCCCAGGTCAGGTTTTGTGCTGCATGTGGAGTCTGCTTGACAATCTCTCTCTCCCTCTCCCTCTGCCCTTTCCCCACTAGCACTCTCTCTCTCTCTCTTTTTCTCTCTCTCTCAAAAAAAGCTCTAAATCAGTTAAAATATAAAAATTGTCAGATTTATTATCAGGATGAGAAAACAAGACCTAGCTACATTCTATCTATAAAAGATACTTTGGGGGGAGGTCTTCAGTGCATCCTTATATCAAATTTCCTTGTTGTAAATTTCCATAATAACACTGTGCTTCACTTTTTGTAATATTCAGCATGTTGCAAATAGATACTATGTTCTGCTCTACATCAGAAATGATATTTGCCTCTTTCCTAAAATAATCCCACTGCCTCTCACAGAGATGAACAAATGTCTTAGTATAAATTCTCAGTGTCTTTAAACAAATCATAGTTTTTCACAAAATTCATACAAAAAAATCAATAATATAGCGAGAATTTCTAAGAATAAGTCCCAGTTTTTTAAAAGATACATTTATTCCTTGATTAACTTTTTTACAAAAATAATCATTTAAATGTAACAGGATGAATTATAACTTTTCACATGATGACAAATAAATGAAAAGAAAAATTATCACTATGTAAAAATCTGAGAAAATATATTAATATTTCAGTTTTATACAAAAGAAACATAATACTGGTATTTCTCTGGAAGTTATCATGGACAATGTGCATAATGATATTCAAAATTGTGTTCATGATATTTTATAATATTTGTGAAAGAAAATATGATTTCAAATAATAAGTAGAAAGAATATGCTAATGGATTTTCAGTTACTTTGGTTGATGACTCTAAATTACATATAAAAATGGAATCATATCAAGAACAGTTATTCAAGAACCGATTTGATATTTGGCAGATACAAATTTATGGAATAGAACTTCATTATCCTCTCAAAATAGCTTATTATTCTGATCTATTATTTTGTTTTACATATTTAATTTTTAAATCATTTTCTCAGTATCATAATCCTGACATATTTCAATTTATTAAATATTTGTTTTATATGATTTAATATAAACCATAGCTGTCTTATAAGGCATGAGTTCTATTTTAACACCATGATTGAACTTTGAAGGCTTTGTTATCAAAGAAAATTTACATACGACATTCAAATATATGCCATATGAAATCATATAATATCTCAAAATCATTAACAAAAAATATAAATAACATAGGAAAATGGACTAACTAAATTATAATTTAAAAGAATACTAATGAATACAAATATAATTATCCCAATACAACCTGTGAAGTTAAATATATTAAAGAGAAAAGCTACTGACGCTGTAAATAACTAATAGAAAACATGTATACACATTTTATTTGCAAACCTAAGGCAATCAAGTGCACTGGTTTCTCCACAAGAAAAATATGTCTGTAGGGACAGATCAGCATCCATATATAATGTGTAAATTACATTAAAAAACTCCGACCAAACTCTAAAACAAAAATATATTTTCATCAGTGTTGTATAATATAAAAATCTAATCACAATAATTTTGTGCCATATCCTAGATTTATTTCATTACATGTTTAGCCATAAGAGATTTAATGGTTATGTTTACTGGAACATGAAAGCAGAACAGTGTATTGTCCTTTCTTAGATCTACCTTGCATGGATTCTCAGTCATATATAATAAAAAGTATATAGATTAATGTTTACATGTATCAAAAACATGCATCATTTCATTTCAGATCAGTGCAATATCTTTAAAATGCCAATGTTTATCTCATTATATTAATGTTCAAGCCAGGGAAAGCCTCCAAATTATGCACATACCATCATCCCATTTTCTTAATCAACATTGATTGCAAAATTCTTGCTAATTGACTCAATTGTGTTATGCCTGTCTTGACTCATCCAAATCAAATAGGGTTCATTAAAATTCAAGTTTCCTGTAATAACATCAGATTATACATTAACATGATCCATTTATTTAGAGACAAATGGATTGAATTGCAATATTTTGTACATGCACATAAGCAAATTTGGTCAATGGGCATAGACTCGTTTAGCGTAGAATAAGAGATATTAGAAATCACATTTTTATTTTATTCATAGTTCTAGTTATTTTTGGGATAATGTAAAAAAGGAAAAATGCATGTGATCAACAAATAAAGAGTTGAAATTATATATTTAATTATTCTGGTAGCTAAAAGGAAAAGTCTTTTTTATCAAAAAAGTGATGGATTTTTATTTTGATCAATATGTGATTGATTTTTATTTTGAAATTACACAACAAATGGCTGATTAAAAATGCTAATGTATTTTTGGTAAGTAAATGTATTTTTTGGTAAGTAAATGTATTTTTGGTAAGTAAAATTCTGGTACTGAGTTTGTTCAGTGGGTTTTTCAGTTCTGAAGTTACCATTTGTTTCTTCTCTATTTTATATATATTCTCTCTATATTTTAACATTTGTTTCAAGTGTTTGACTACAATTTTTATTACAACTGCTTCCAGCATCTCCCTGTCATCTTTTGAATGATTTTCCAAGCTGGTTGATATTATCATGGTTCATTGTACACTGAGCAACTTTGGATCATTTTGAGGAATTTTAACTTTAGAGCAATTTTTGACTAATTTTTGAATAATTTTGACTAAATTTGGAGATTTTGAGTTTCATATCTTGAGACATTGGGTCTTGTTTAAATTCAAAGAGGAATGTTAAAATTTATGTTTTAGTATGAAATTCACCTGATTACATTCAAGCTGCAAGGACTAACCTGCATTCTCCATGCTGTGGTTCCAACATTAGTCCACTTTTCAAGTCTATTATGGTACACAGACAGCTCTGTTCCATGTATGCCACACTGGGTTTAGTGAAACATGTGAGCAGAGATCTGTTATCCCAGTTCTTTAGTTTTTATTTTTTTTAATGTTTATTGATTTTTGAGAGATAGAGAGAGACAGAGTGTGAACAGGGGAAGGGTAGAGCGAGAGGGAGACACAGAACCCAAAGTAGGCTCCAGGCTCTGGGCTGTCAGCAGGGAACCTGATGCAGAACTGGAACTAGGGAGCTGGGAGATCATGACCTGAGTGAAGTCAGAGGCTTAACTGGCTGACTCACCTGTTATCTCAGTTCTTAGAGCCTTCTACATGTTAATTAGGGTTAGATCCTTATATGCATAAGCCACAAGTGGGCCCATAAATCCTACACTACTTTATGGAGTTGATTTTCCAATCTTCCTCTCCAAAATCTCCCCAGCATTTGTCTGTTCCTTTGTGCTCCTCTTTCCCACTGTGTTATTAAAGACAGAAAGCAACTACTTTTGCCATTGAGCCATCCAGGAGCAAAAGGTGAGAGGATGTAGAAATAGAGAGAGTAGACAGCTGGGCTTTGGCCACACGCTTTGAATCAATAGCCCCGGAGAGGAGAGAAAAGGTCCCATTGCTTAGACTGTTGGCTCCTGCAGGCTCCCAGCACTGCAGCTGATGCTGTCACCACTCGCAGCACCTCTGCAGGGCTACCTAGATTCTATGGTATGAGCAAAAGAGAGAAAAGAGAAACAAAAATGTTTTTTCCTCTGTTTCCCTGAACTTTCTACTTCCCTTGCCCACTTCTCAAGCTAGAACTGAACAGCTTTTCCTGGACTGCTTTTTGTTTGTTTGCCGTTGCTGTTGTTGCCCCCCAGCACTGGGTCTAAAGTTCCCAACTAAGCTAAACTCAGGCCAGGAGACACGAAAGGATGTGCAAATGGCAAACCATCACCAGTTTGGAGGCACTCTGATTTTCAGTGTTTTATTTCAATCTGCCTGTTGCTGTTTACATTTTGGAGTTCTCAAGCTGCTGGGCCATGCATTCTGTCAAGGTTTTATAGGTGTGTTCTGTGGGAGAGAAAGGGGTGCACTTACTCATCTTACCCAAAACTGGAAACTCCTCAGTTATATATTTTTTCATATATTGCTTTTCAAATAACAAATGCATCATTTTTATAACTGGAAACTTGGGCACAAAAAGCTTTAGTTTTTAAAACCAGGTAATCTATGTACTATAGTGGAATGCTAGGGGCTCTGAATAGACGTGAAATTGGCAAGTGTCTTAGGTTACTTTACAGGATTTTGTTCTTTTACATTAAATCTTGGCAGAAAATGCAGCATTGATTTTCTCCATATGTTAATACTATCGACATTAAAGCATTTTTATTGTATTTTCACTGACATTTGTGTAATATAAAGATAGTAAGAGATACTTTTATGTGTCTTTAAGATCGAGATTTTCAAGGCTTATACATATAGAAAATAGCTTACATAAATTACAAATTCCTCTAAATAACAAGTATCTAAAAGAAAAGATCCATATACATTTATGTAAATAATACTTTGTTCTACTTTCAGGCCACTTTATTTTGCCCAATACCATGTGAGGTAAATAGCAATTATTTCTCCAATTCCTTTTTCAAATGTTAATTTCTAATTTTACCATGATAAAATAGACAAATTCAGTATTTCTGTATTAGCTTGAAATATTGAAACTGAACTAAAAAGTGACTTTAAAGACTAATAATTGAAACCAAATCCTGTTCATTGTAGGCACAAAGCATAGAAATATAGTATCTACCAGTGCCACACGTGAAACCAAAGTATTCGATCTTGATATATATATATATATATACTTCATCAGATGATGGCTTACTGCTTGATATCCATCAAATAGTCAGTGATAAAACACATTTGTTTGTCTATTAATGTAATTTATAGTATTTTTGCAGACAGTGCAATTGTCACTTCTTTTAGAGATTCAAAGTATTCATAAATGCCATTTTGCAAGAGTGTAAAAATCCTAACATAAAATGAAACTGCTAATATTTTAAACTGGTAATGAGAATTGCATCTTTTATATTTTTATGCCGTACATAATAATTTTTAAAATTATTATGAAAAGATTTCAGGTCTGTAAATGGTCTTGTACTTAATTGGTACTATTTTTCAGCTAAGAAAAGGTTGTTGTAACCTAGGAACTGCAGAGGCTTCCATAACTGATACTGAGTCTCTACTGCTTTATCATTTTTGGCAATGTTTCATCATTTAGACACATCAGGTACTTACACTGCCACTATCACATAATTTAAATTGGCATTGTTTAGAATGATGAAAAAAATGACAAAGTACTGATCAGAAACTGAATTTTATGTAGTGGAAAAGATTCATCCATGTATTATTGGACTGATGGAAGGTGAGACAACAATTTAGGAATGTTATGTTCATCTTTCTCTTTCTCGGTTGACTAATGTTGACAATTGAATGTGTAGGTCTCTTATATCCACAAAACGTTGCCTGTGGTCTTTTCCTCAAATAAACCATTTGACTGTGTTTTTAAATTTTGTAGACATAAAATTATTTCAAAAATAAATACTGAATTTGGGTATGTATTTTTATTTTTTGCAAATACAGTACATGATCATATTCTTAATTTTTATTTTATTTTATGTTTTAATAGGTTTTTCTTTTTGAGAGGGAGAGAGATAGGCAAAGGGAGGAAGGGAGAGAGAAAATGTTAAGCAGGTTCCACATTCAGTGTGGAGTATGATGTGGGGCTCAATCTCATGACCCTGGGATCATGACCTAAGCCAAAATCAAGAGTCAGATGTTCAACTGATTGAGCCACCTAGGCACCTTATTATTAAATTTTTTAAATAAAAGAATGTGGTATTTTATATATTGCTGTGTTTTATGAACTTAGTGTCCAGAAACATTCCTCTATAGTCAGATAAAATGTGGGTATATTAAGAAAGTCTATTTTCTGTAATTAAAAGCTTGGGAATAGAAGTTGTACTTTTTAAAAAAAAATTTTTTTTTCAACGTTTATTTATTTTTGGGACAGAGAGAGACAGAGCATGAACGGGGGAGAGGCAGAGAGAGAGGGAGACACAGAATCTGAAACAGGCTCCAGGCTCTGAGCCGTCAGCCAGAGCCTGACGCGGGGCTCGAACTCACGGACCGCGAGATCGTAACCTGGCTGAAGTCGGACGCTTAACCGACTGCGCCACCCAGGCGCCCCAGAAGTTGTACTTTTTAAAGCCCCTCTATGTAAGTCTATTTTAGAAAATTGTTCTCAAGGATTATTGTTCTCAAGTATTATACTGCTTCATTGGTCAGTGGCTCATTTGCTTTCTTTAATATTTTCCATAAATACACACCTTTTAAACACACACATGCACACACACATACATATTTTTGTGGAATTAGTGCATACATATAGGTAGATAATATTGATGATGTAAATGAAAAACAAGAATTCTAACCAGCTGCCTCCTGCCAGTCCTAAACTTCAGTGCTATACTCCCAACATCAGGCAAACACATCTTTTCGTTTCTTTCTGCAACTGGTTCTCTCACCATTTTTAAATTCTATGCTTCATAATATTTTCTCAATTTAGATGTCATCTATTAATTTCCTTTAGTGAAAATTAGGATTGAACATCTTGACACCATATTCCTTAGCTTTGGGAAGAAGAAACCGACTCCCTCTTCTTGGAGAGGAGAATTCAAAACACAGCTGCACTTTTTCCTTGATGAATAATTCCAGACTGAGAATCTACTTTTTCTTGAGCCTTATGTTTTCAAAGATGAACAGCTGTGTTGATGTTTCTTGGTATTAAAACTTGTTTGGATTAATTTATTCCTACTAAATCCTAGAGTGGCACCTGGACCTAAAACATTTGTTACTTGTAACCACTGTTCTTAGTTTTAATCTCAGTTTGAGTCTCAATTACCAAGTCAAGGACAAGAAGTAAAGTCTATCACGAAATCCTGTATCAATAGTTTTACCACAAATTTTCAGTTAATAATCAGAATTTATACCACTTTGACTTTGAATGTATTAGTCAATGTCATGCCAAGCATTTCCCAGTGGTAAAAATTCCACATTGCTTTGTTTCCTATTCATTTTTTTAAATTTTATTTTGTTGTTGGTAAGAACACTTAGCACAAGATCTATCCTCTTAACAGATTTAAGTGTGTGAAACAGTATTATATATAGGCACAATGTTGGACAGATTTCTCATATTAATTTTTTTTTAATATGAAAAATTTTAAATTAATTTATTTTTTTAATATGAAATTTATTGTCAAATTGGTTTCCATACAACACCCAGTGCTCATCCCAAGAGGTGCGCTCCTCAATACCCATCACCCACCCTCCCTTCCCTCTCACCCCCCATCAATCCTCTCTGTTTGTTCTCAGTTTTTAAGAGTCTCCTATGGTTTGGCTCCCTCCCTTTCTTTTTTTTTCCTTCCCCTCCCCCATGTTCTTCTGTTAAGTTTCTCAGGATCCACATGAGAGTGAAAACATATGGTATCTGTCTTTCGCTGTATGACTTATTTCACTTAGCATGGCACTCTCCAGTTCCATCCATGTTGCTACAAAAGGCCATATTTCATTCTTTCTTAATGCCATGTAGTATTCCATTGTGTATATAAACCAAAATTTCTTCATCCATCATCATTATTAATTTTCACACTTACATGTGTTGGTAACCACGAAGCTTTATATTTTTCTAAACCCTCTTCCTGTTTTATAACTATTTTTCTTTTTAGACATTTCTGTTCTTCCAAGTCTAGTCACTTTTTGAGAATGCTACAGAGATGATAACCAATTTTTACTCAGGATGGCTGTAAAGTGTCCAGGTTTCTGTCGTCTTCCCCTGTCCTTTTCTTCTTGTTATTGGTGGCGGTGGTGGCGGCGGTGGTGGTGGTGATGGGGATGTTGATGATTTTGATGAAAGAGTACATTTGTGTGGGTTTCCCAAAGAAAGCAAGGGAAAAATATTTTCTATTGACCCTTTTTTTGTAAGTTGAAATGCTTATTTATTTTTGAGAGAGAGAGAGAGCGGGGTAAGGACAGAGAGAGAGAGGGACAGAGGATCCAAATCGGGCTCTGCACTGATAGTAGCAAGACCGATGAGGGGCTCAACTCATGGACTGTGGGATTATGACCTGAGCTGAAGTCAGATGCCCAACTGACTAAGCCACCAGGCACCCCTTCTCTTGCCTTTTCATGTCTGAAAATATTTTTATTCTGTTATCAAAAATAGTTGATAATCTGTTTTTAAAAAAAAAATCTTTTCACCCTACTTTTTTCTTTATTGGCTAATTTATTGTTTTTGTTTCTTTCTATGCATGTTATAGTCAAGGCTATGATGATTTGACCATAGTTTCATACTTAAGAGTGAGAAATAAGAACATGTATGAATCTGAAAATAACATGAATCAGGGTGCCTGGGTGGCTCAGTCGGTTAAGCGTCCGACTTCGGCTCAGGTCACAATCTCGCGGTACGCGAGTTCGAGCCCCGCGTCGGGCTCTGGGCTGTTGGCTCAGAGCCTGGAGCCTGCTTCCGATTCTGTGTTTCCCTCTCTCTCTGCCCCACCCTCCCTCACTCGCGCCGTCTCTCTCTGTCTCAAAAATAAATAAACGTTAAAAAAAAAATTTTTTTTTAAATAACATGAATCGGTTTAAATTTTTCAGTGAACTAACCCCTCTTCCACTCTGTTAGATAAAAGGAGTTTAATTTTATGCAACAGCTGTAACTGGGGCTTTTTACATTTATAGTTAACAATAACAAAAAAAAGTAGGGATGAAAGTATCTGGTAGACTTTATACTTCTCATTCTGAGAGATGAACTCAAGTTGATAACCAAAAAATGAAGTAATTTGAAGGAATGTCCTTCGAGTACCTAAAGAAAGCTTTGAAATACTGGCATTTGAACAGCTCACCTCAAATGCACAAATCGCCATCTAACCACAAAACCATATATCCTTCCACTTGATAAGTCCCATCCATGGTTTCAGAGATTCTTATTAGTAAAATAACAGGAATATTATTGGGTATATCTCAAGTGTTATGGGAGTACAGGAAGTATGATGATATTTCAGCTTATTAAAACTGGGATTACTTAAGAAGGAAGAGATATTTGTAGTGCCCATGAAGAATTAACATTTCAGAAACAGTTCACTGGAGCAATGTTTTCAAAGTAGAATGCGATGTGTATAAGAATAAGAAAGTTTAAGATATATTTAGAGCACAGGAATTTTTTCTATGTATAGATACAATTTACTTGGGTAAATAACTATTATTTGAATATTTAGGTCCTTTGAATATTAGGTCCTTTCCTTTGTGTTGTATAAGAAATTCAAAAATTTTTCCAAAGTGATAGTACCATTTTACATTTCTAACAGTGATGTCTGGGTGTCCTAGTCATGCCACAGCTTAGCCAAAACTTAGCATTGTCTTTTTTTTCCCTCAGCCAGTCAAGTGTGGAATGGTATTTTATGGGATTTTAATTTGTTTTTTCTGACCGCTAATTAGGCTGAGTATCTTTTTACACAGTAATTGGTCATTCACTCTCCTCTCTTGTGAAATATCACTTCATATATTTTGCCAGTTTTGATTGAATTTTTTTCATATCATTGAGTGTTCCAGTTTATATTTTTGATACATCTTTGATAAACATATATATCAAAATGATTATATATTGATATAACTAATACAATATTACACATTGATAAATATATGTCAAATCAAACACACAGCACAATATCTACAGTTTGAAGTTTAATTTTTGTTGTCTTAAATATGTTGTTCAAAGAACAGATGCATTTTATTTCAATTATGTTTAATTTATAACACCTATTTTTCAATGTTTATGTCATACCTAGGAATTTTGCCTCTTCAATCTCAAAATGTTCTGCTACATTTTTTTGTGTGTTTCATTCTAGAAGTTTTATTTATTTATTTATTAAATATATTTTTGAGAGAGAGAAGGAAAAAGTGTATAAGATATAATGTGAGGGAGGAGCAGAGAGAGAGAGAGAGAGAGAGAGAGGGAGAGAGAATCCCAAGCAGACTCCTTGCTCAGTGCAGAGCCTGACACAGGGCTCAATCTCATGACCCTGAGATCATGACCTGAATTGAAATCAAGAGTTCATTGCTTAATTGATTGAGCCAACCAGGTGTCCCTATAGTTTTAATTTTTATCTCCCAAAGCTGCACGGGGCCAACACTGAATACATGTGGGTCAGGTCAGCAGTGTGGTATGAAAAACCTGGGAGTGATGGTGGGCTGTAGAGCCAAAACACTTCCAAGTGACACAAAAACCTGACTACTGAGCTCTGAAGTATAGAGTAGTTAAAAATATTAGCAGAGAGGCTATGAATGCTTTAAGTGTTCTTGGGAGACTAGCCAAGTGAACACAAAGTCTTAATTCTCCACAATGTATTTGGAGCTAGTGGTGAAATGATTGTAAGGAACATTCCCATACCTGATTCTACAAGCCTCCACCCAGTTCAACTATAATTAGACTAATTCAGTACTCTATTCCAGCATACAGATAGATGAAGGGAATGCATACACATTTCTCTGGCAGCAAATATTACTATCTTTAGTCCATTCTTTTCTCCAACTCCACACAATTTTAGAAATATAATTTTTAAAAAATTAATAGGCACACAAACAAGCAAAACAAACAACTAAAACTGTGACCACGAATCAAAAGAATATGCCAGTCAATAGAAATAAATCTGCAAAGGGATCAGCCTTTACAGAGGGTTTAGAAATAGCATATAAGTTTTTAAAAATAGCTTTGATAAGTGTTATGAATTCTGGAAGAAAATATGGATGAAATGTAAGAACATAAGGGAATTTCAGCAGAGAAATAAAAGATATAAAAAGTACTAAATTTAGGCAGGAAAACTGAAAAAATATAATAACCAAAATGAATTCATCTATGGGCTTAGCCAAAACTTGAAAACAGCAAAAGAACAAAATAGTGTATTTGAAGGGAGGTCAATCTAAGTGATCCAAGTCATAATACAAAGAGAAAAAAAAAACTTAGAAAACTACTTATATCTTGAGAAACAGTGTCAAATATTCTAGCATGGATATAATTTTATTCTGAGAAGAAGAACAAGAGTGAGACAGAGAAAATATTTGAAAGACAAGTTCCAAGATTTTTTCCAAAGGACATAAATTCAATGATTCAGATAACTCATTAATTTCAGAGCATGGCTAAATAAAAAAGTACCCCTTACACATAACATAGTCAAATTGCTGAAAAGGAAAATTAATAGTAAATTCTGAAGCTGCCAGATAATAAAAGACACATTACATAAAGGGGAAAATCCATCAAAAGGCCATGTAAACTTCCAAGCATAGTAATTTTTGTAAACTCACCGTAGGTTTAGGACACAGTGTTATTTAAATGAACTAATGGGAGAGGGAAAAGGAGAGGGAGAGGAAGAAGGAGAGAGAGAGAGAGAGATTGAGAAAGAGTCGGGAGGCAAAATCCCTTCAAATATTGGATTAGTAGCTCACCAACGAAATGCCTTGGTAGGCAAGAAAGCTAAGAAACAATCTTCCAAGAAAATCTAGAAATTATAGTGTATATTACTACACAGAAAACTAATGCATAATGTATATTACTACACAGAGAACTGATGTAGGACTGAAAAGCAAAGGGAACTTCCCAAAGATTCAAGCAATCGGCAAAGCAGATGAGCTACCCTTTTTACCCATGGAAAAAAAATCCTGATTTTTCCCTGAAAACATTTACAGCTAGTGGTCAACTGAATCAAAATAAAGTCATAACGGAGATCTAACCCACACGAGCCAAAGTTCATATTGACAAGTTCAGGTCTACTCTAATGGCCCAAAAACTAAAGGAACATGCTGCTCTTGTGTAACAAAACAAAACAAAACAAAACAAAGCAAAACATTGCTTCATCTTTCATTGTTCTTTTGTATAAAATATCTGGCATTATAGGTTAAGAGACATGTGAAAAAGCAAAAAAAAATGAGAACTGTGGTCAAGAGATAAAAAATACCAATAGAAGACTCTGAAGTGGTTAAGATTTATCAGACAAAGATCTTAATATAACTATGGTAAAATGCCTAATGCAACATGTTTTGGCAAATGAGATATTTTAATAGACATGGAAACTATGAAAAAGGAAAAATGAAAAGTCTAGAAATGAAAATGTATGTTAACTAATTGGAATTTAAATAAAAGCTTAAATAAATAAATAAATAAATAAATAAATAAACGACAGAGGAATCAAGGGACCTGAGCTAGAATGGTTTCAACAAGGTAGTAAACATTCGGTTGACATCTGATTATATCCCATGAGTCTTGTTTCTCCAATATAACACACTATGATTAAATTTTGCACTTAAAAAAATTTCCTTTATAATTATGATGATGTATTATAGGCATGTGTTCTCTATTTATTTCTTAAATTTTTAACTGTTTGTTTTGGAGAACTATTTTAGGACATGTGCAGATTATATTTTTTCTTCTACAATTTAGGCAACTGTCAGATATTAATCTACAAATCATTAAATCAACTACCAAAGTGAAGATACTCAGGTCTTATATAGCCTAGGGAAAGATTTCTGAATGTGTAGTTCCTACAATGTGTTATATGAAGTGTATTGTGTCAAATAACATGGAGTAATATGGCATACTGTATTTCCCCCACTGTATACCTCTGAGAATTTCTACAGTAAAAATATAATAATAATAATAATAAATCTTTAATACCCAATAATTGTTGCACACGTCTGATGAAATGCCATGATTACACTGCTCAAATAGTTGTAGTGATTTTAGATTCAGATTAATAATCAAACTTCAAGAGACATGATAGGCTTTTCTCAATATCAAATTTATTTAGCCTTTCAGTGAGGTACAGGATGGGCATCAAAACAATATGCATGACCAAAACCAAACATCCCTGAGTCCCTGTACACCTAGGATGTGACGACTCCAGAAGACCATGAAGATGAAGTTGAAGATAATTTGAGCATGAGCAAACAACCTCAATTTAGGCAGGATGTCAGCTCCATAGTCCCTTCAGATAAAGGATGAATAACTAGTTTCCACTTTCCAAGTTGTGTCTTACCACTACAAGTTATTCAGGACTTGATAAATAATTTCAACAATTATATACCACTGTTTGATGTGTACATCGTCCTCAACTGGTGTTCATCTCTCTCTAATATCATACATGCCTAGATATGCTGTATTGGTGTTTTGAAGGTGATTTGATCAAGGTGTCCCTAAGACTGGAGGAAATTCTGTGCAATATTTGTTAACTATTTTCTTCCAGCAAGAAAATATTATTGTTTTAAAATATCCACAGGGCTCAATTTAGGAAATGTTTTTACTAGTAATTAAATTAATATTCACATAAATTACTTAGACTAAAATGCTATATTAAAAAACTTATTTTTTTAAAAAAATTAATGTTTAGAGAGAAAGAGAGAGAGAGAGAGAGACAGAGAATGAGCTGGGGAGGAGCTGAGAGAGAGGAAAACAAAGAATCCAAAGCAGTCTCCAGGCTCTGGGCTGTCAGCACAGAGCCCAATGTGGGGCTTGAACCCAAAAACTGTGAGATCATGACTTGAGACTAAGTCGGACAATTAACTGACTGAGCCACCCAGGCACCCCCCCAAAAAACTTATTTATGCTTGGATGGACATATATTGCATTGAACTTATCTGTTATGATCTTGAAGATATAGTAATGTGATTGATTTGGTCTGTTTGAGATCACAGAGACAATCCTTTATGTACCATGCGGATCAAACAACATTAGTACACAAGTGTAGAAGGTTTGTGTCTCTTCAAAAATAGTGGACATTAGTAGTTAAAAAAATAAACATGCTGCAAAAAAACTTCCTTATTATAATCAATACATGTGTATATGTGTTTGTATATTTGCACATGCTAATGTGTGTGAAAATTTTTTAGCTATCATGAGGAATAAAGTTAGATAAGATCATGTTCCTACTTCATGAGCTTACGCAACATGGAAATGAAAAAAATACTTGGAAGCAAAACTACTAGATATTTAAATACTAAGTAAAAGTATGAATTCAGAGGAGGAGTTGAGATGGAGGAGTAGTAAGGGGATCCTGAGATTGTCTCATCCCTCAAGCAGAGCAACATCAAACCATTTTGAATGCTTAGGAAATTGATCTGAGGATTAAGAGAAAAATCTGCATAATGTGAGGGAGAGAATGTGGTGGGTACCTGGTACAGAAGAGGTGAATTGGGGGAGAGAAGAGCCATGGTGCCACAGAGGGGAGGGAGCCATTTTCATGGAGAGGAGGAAGACAGAAGAGGAGCAAGAGCAGCATATTGGGTTTGCATAAGAAAGTCTTCCCCCGGGGCGCCTGGGTGGCGCAGTCGGTTAAGCGTCCGACTTCCGCCAGGTCACGATCTCGCGGCCCGTGGGTTCGAGCCCCGCATCAGGCTCTGGGCTGATGGCTCAGAGCCTGGAGCCTGTTTCCGATTCTGTGTCTCCCTCTCTCTCTGCCCCTCCCCCGTTCATGCTGTGTCTCTCTCTGTCCCAAAAATAAATAAACGTTGAAAAAAAAAAATTAAAAAAAAAAAAAAAAAAGAAAGTCCTCCCCCTGACAGCAGTTAGAGAGAAAGAGTGAAAACATGCACAGGAGACTGCCCAAGAAAACTGCTCCCCCAAACCACTAGTGGGAGAAAAAGGAGAGAGTTTCAATACTGCCAGTTTTTTTATAAACAGTGGAACACAGAGTCTGAAGTGTCAGAGGTCAGCCCCTGGCGGTGCTCTGGTGAGGAAGACATACGGATCCCCAGCAGCAGGCAAGGTGGTCTGGGATCCCATGGGACACAGGGGGGAGAAACAGTTCCCCTGCTTGGAGTACATTTGGTAAAGATTATATGGCCTCTCACAGGGGCAACGACCTGGCTGGTACTGTCAACTACCAAGTTCACCCATGTAAGAACAGACGCTGGCTGAGGACAGCAAACCCTGAAGTAGGCTGTATGTTGCAATTTACCATAAACTCTGAGCCACTGCTGCTGCAGCACAGTGGTTCAACTGTTTCCTGGGACAAGGCAGTGTGGGACACAGCATGGCGAGACACTCCTCCAGAAGATCACTGTGGGCCCAAACCAGGGGGTCTCTGAAGTGTGGGGTTTTGAAACACAGCTGCACCTGAGATAAAACCCTGGAGAGAGGCATCACCTGGTAAGACAGCTTGGACACAGACAGGGGAAAGGTGGGGAGTGATGGAAGGAAGGACACAGGAGGGGTGACTGGCCATGTATCTGTAAGGACTCAAACTTCTCACTCTGGAGACTGGAGAGCAGGAGGGTGAAGCCCTTTTCACCATTAGCCCACCATCACTAACCGACCCCAGTGAGCCACCAGGTAGAGAATGGAGCTGTTACACCAATCACAAACCCCTGTGTCCTCCAAGCACATCTCCATCAAGGCAAGATGGTCTGAGAATCAGAACAGCAGGCTTCTCCCTCAAAAGACCAGCACAAATCCTTTCCACAACCTTAGTCTACTAACTACAGACTGCTTCAAAGTTTTAGCTCTAGAAGAAACTGGATCTAGCTTCATCTGGGTTTTTTGTTTGTTCATTTGTTCATTGCTGTTGTTGTTGCTTCTGTTTTTGTTTTTATTGTTGTTTTTATTTTCTTTTGTTCTAAGTACAGAACGTGCAATTTTTTATTTTATTTTATTTTTTTATTTTAGTACTTTATTTTATTTTATTTTATTTTATGTTTGCTTATTTTGAGAGAGAGAGAGAGAGAGAGAGTGAACAGGGGAGGGGCAGAGAGAAAGAGAGAGACAGAGAATTTCAACCAGACTCCACACTGTCAGCGCAAAGCCCGATGTGGGGCTCAAACTCACAAACTGTGAGATCATGACCTGAGTCAAAAACAAGAGTTGGAGGCTTAATAAACTGAGCCACCCAAGTGTCCCTATTTTTTAAAAATTTATTTTTTATTTTTTATTTTTTCTCTTTTTTTCTCCTTTCTCTTTTTTCTATAAGGCTTCTCTTAACAAGCAGACCAAAACACACCTAGAATCTAGCTCCCTTTAATTGACTTCTTAAAACTTTTAAAATTTCTATTTAATTCTATTAATAGAATTCACCTCAAAAGTAAGAACAGGAAGAAATGAGAGCCAAGGATTTAGTCAATGCAGCTAGCTATAAGATGTCTGAATTAGAATTTAAAACAACAATTACAAGGATACAAATTGGACTTGAAAAACATCATAGAAGACACCAGAAAATCCCTTTCTGCAGATATAAAAGAAATAAAAGCTAGTCAGAGGAAAATTAAAAATGTTATAACTAGATGCAAACCCAAATGGTGGCCTAAAAAATGCGGGTGAACAAGGCAGAGGAGTGAATGAGTTATATAGAAAATAAAATTATGGAAAATAATGAAGCTGAAAAGAAGGAAACAAAGGTAAACAATAATGAAGGCAGACTTGGGGAACTCAGAGACTTATTAAAACATAATAACATTCTTATCATAGGAGTCCCAGAAGATAAAGAGAGAGAAAAAGAGGCAGAAGCTTTATGTGAGCAAATTATAGCCAAAAACATCCCTAATCGGGGGAAGGACAGAGACATCAAAATCCAAGAAGCACAGAGAACTCCCATTAAGTTCACCAAAAGCTGGCCATCTCCAAGACATATCTTATTCAAGTTTACAAAATATACAGACAAGTAAAGCATCCTGAAAGCAACAAGGGAAAAAAAAATCCTTAATCTACAAGGGAAGACAGATCAGGTTTACAGCAGATCTGTTTACAGAAACTTCCAGGCCAGAGAGGAATGTCAGGATATATTCAACTTGCTGAATGGAGAAAATTTGCAGCCATGAATACTCTATACAACAAGGCTGTCATTCAAGATAGAAGGAGAGATAAAGAGTTTCCCAGACAAACAAAAACTAAAGGAGTTTGTGACCAATAAACCAGCCCTACAAGAATTTTAAGGGGGACTCTGAGGGGGGAAAAATGACTAAAAAAACAAAGACTAGAAAGGACCAATGAGCATCATCAGAAACACCAACTCCATAGGTAGCACAATGGCACTAAATTCATATTTTTCAATAATTACTCTGAATGTAAATGGACTAAATGCTCCAATCAAAAGACATAGGATGTCAGAATGGATAAGAAAGCAAGATCCATCTATATGCTGCCTATAAGAGACTCATTTTAGACCTAAAGACACCTGCAGACTGAAAGTGAGGTGATGGAAACCATCTATCATGCTAATGGATGTCAAAAGAAAGCTGGAGTAGCCATGCTACTACCAGTCAAACTAGATTTTAAAACAAAGACTGTAGGGCACCTTGAGTAGCTCAGTAGGTTGGGTGTCAGACTCTTGATTTTGGATCAGGTGAGGATCTCACAGTTCATGAGATTGAGCCCCATGTCAGGCTCCTCACTGACAGTGCAAATCTTCTTGGAATTCTCTCTCTCATCCCCACCCTTGTTTGTGCTCCCTCTCTCTTTCTCAAAATAGATGTTTAAAAAAATTAAAATAAAACAAAGACTGTAACAAGAGATGAAGAAAGACATTATATCATAATTAAGGAGTCTATCCATCAAGAAGAGAGAACAATTATATTTAGGCCCCCAACTTAGAAGAACCCAAATATATAAATCAATTAATTACAAACATAAAGAAACTCACTGATAAAAGCACAGTAAGAGTAGGGAACTTTAACACCTCACTTACACCAATGGACAGATCACCTCAGCAAAAAATCAGGGAAACAATGGCTTTGAATGACACATTGGACCAGATGGACTTAACAGATATTTTAAGAACGTTTCATCTAAAGAAGCGGAATACACATTCTCTTCAAGAGCACATGGAACATTCTCCAGAATAGATAACATACTGGGTCTCAAATCACCCAACACATACGGAAAGATTGAGATCATACCATACATATTTTCAGATCACAATGCTATGAAACTTGAAGTCAATCTCAAGAAAAAAAATTGGAAAGCCCTCATACATGGAGGTTAACAAACATCCTACTAAAGAATGAATGGGTTAAACAGGAAATTAAAGAAGAAATTTAAAAAAATAGATGGAAGCCAATAAATATGAAAACATGGCAATCCAAAACCTTTGGATGCAGCAAAGGCAGTCCTAAGAGGGAAGTGTATTTATTGCAAGTCAGGCCTATCTCAAGAAGCAAGAAAGTTCCCAAATACAGAACCTAACCTTACCCTAAAGGAGCTAGAAAAGGAACAACAAATAAAGCCTAAAGCCAGCAGAAGAAGGGAAATAATGAATATTAGAGGAGAAATAAATGATATAGAAACAAACAAACAAACAAACAAACAAGAAAATAGCAGAACAGATTAACAAAACTAAGAGCTGGTTCTTTGAAAGAATCAACCATAGCCAGACTTATCAAAAAGAAAATAGAAAGAACCCAAAGAGATAAAATTATGAATGAAAGAGGAAACATCATAACCAACACCACATAAATACAAACAATTATAAGAGAATAGTATGAAAAATTATATGCCAACAAACTGTGCAATCTGGAAGAAATGGGCAAATTTCTAAAAACTCACCAGCTACCAAAACTGAAACAAGAAGAAATAGAAAATTTGAGCAGACCTATAACAAGAGAAGAAATTGAACCAGTAATACAAAAACTCCCCAAAAACCTAGAGTCCTGGGTCATATGGCTTCCCAGGGATGTTCTACCAGATGTTTAAAGATTTATTACCTATTCTTCCCAAACTTTTCCAAAAACATTTAAATAGAACTTCCAAATTCATTCTATGAAGCTAGCATTACCTTGATTCCAAAACCAGAACAAAGACCTGACTTATAAGGAAAATTACAGGCCATTATCCCTGATGAACATAGATGCAAAAATTCTCAACATGGTATTAGCAAACAGAATTCAACAGTAAATTAAAATAATTATTCACCATGGTCAAGTGGGATTTATTCCTGGGCTGCAGGGTTGGTTCAATAGTCGCAAATCAATCAACGTGATAACCACAGTAATAAAAGAAAGGCTAAGAACCTTATGATCTTGTCAATAGATGCAGAAAAATCATTTGACAAAATATAGCATCCATTCTTGATAAAAACCCTCAACAAAGTAGAGATACCTCAACATCATAAAGGCCATATACTAAAGACCCACAATGAATATCATCCTCAATGGGGAAAAACTGAGATCCTTTCCCCTATGGTCAGGAATAAGACAAAGATGCCCATTCTCACCATTACTATTTAACATAATACTGGAAGTGTTAGCCTCAGCAATCAGACAACAAAAGTAAATAAAATGCATCCACATTGGCAAGGAAGAATCAAACTTTCACTATTTGCAGATGATATAATTATGTATGTAGAAAACCTGAAAGACTCCACCAAAAAATTGAAAGAAATGCATGAATTCAACAAAGTTGCATTTCTATATACCAATCTTTTGCATTCCTATATACCAATAACAAAGCAACAGGAAAAGAAATCAGTGAAATGATCCCATTTACAATTTCACACAAAATAATTAGATACATAGAAATAAACTTAGCTAAAAAGGTAAAAGACCTATACTCTGCAAACTATAGAACACTTATGAAAGAAATTGAAAAGGACACAAAGAAATGAAAAACATTCCATGCTCATGGATTGGAAGAACAAACATTGTTAAAATGTCTATACTACCCAAAGCAATCTACATATTTAATGCAATCCCTATCAAAATACCACCAGGTCTAGAATAAACAATCCTAAAATTTCTATGAAGCCGCAAAAGACCCCAAATAGCCACAGCAGTTCCAAAAAAAAAGAAAAAACAAGCTGGAGACATCATGATTCTAGATTTTAAGCTATATAATAAAGCTGTAGTCATCAAGACTGTATGGTACTGTAACAAAAACACACACATAGATCAATGAAACAGAACAGAAAATCCAGAAATGAACCCATAGCTATATGGTCAACTCATCTTCAACAAAGCAGGAAAGAATATTGGGTTTGAAAAAGGGAGGCTACTCAACAAATTGTGTTGGGAAAAATGGATGGTGACATGCAGAAGAATCAAACTGGGCTGCTTTCTTGTACCATACACACACAAAAAAAATAAATTCAAAGTGGATGAAAGACCTAAATGTGAGACAGGAAACCATCAAAATCCTAGAGGAGAACACAGGCAGTAACCTCTTCGAACTCAGCCACAGCAACTTCTTACTAGACATGTTCTGAAGGCAAGGGAAACAAAAGCAAACATGAACCATTGGTACTTAATCAAGATAAAAAGCTTCTACACAATGAAGGAAACAATCAACAAAACTAAAAGGCAGCCTACAGAATGAGGGAAGGTATTTGCAAACAATATGTCTGATAAAGGGTTAGTATGCAAAATCTATAAAAAATTTAAATCTAAAAAAAATCTATAAAAAATTTATCAAACTCAACACCCAAAAACCAAACATCCCACTTAAGTAATGGGTAGAAGACATGAATAGACACTTTGCCAAAGAAAACATCCAGATGGCTGACAGACACATGAAAAGATGCTCAACATCACACATCAGGGAAATCCGAATCAAAACTGCAATAAGATACTACCTCACATTCGTCAGAATGGTTAAAATTAACAACACAAGAAACATCAGATGTTGCTGAGGATACCCAGAAAGGGGAACCCTCTTGCACTATTGGTGGGAATGGAAACTGGTGCAGCCACTCTGGAAAACAGTGTGGAGGTTCTTCAAGAAACTAAAACTAGGACTATCTTATGATCCAGCAACTGTGCTTTTAGGTATATACCCAAAGGATACAAAAATACAGATTTGAAGGCGTACATGCACCCCGTGTTTATTGAAGCATTATCAACAATAACCAAACTATGGAGAGAGGTCAAATGTCCACTAACTGATGAATGAATAAAGAATATGTGGTATATACATACAATGGAATATTACCCCACCATCAAAAAGAATGAAATCTTGCCATTTGAAATGACAAGGATGGAGCTAGAATATATTATACTAAGCTAAGTCAATTAGAGAAAGACAAATACTATATGATTTCACTCATATGTGGAATTTGAGAAACAAAACAGATAAACATATGGGAAGTGGGGGGGGGGGGGGAGAGAAGAGAGGGAAACAAACCACAAGAGCCTCTTAATGGTAAAGAACAGACTATGGGTTGACAGAGGGGGAGGGAGGTGGGTGGGAGATGGGCTAGGTGGGTGATGGTTACTAAGGAGGGCACTTGTGATTAGCATTGAGTGTCGTATTTAAGTGATGAATCTGAGTTTCTCTCCTGAAACCAATATTGCACTGCATGTTAACTAACTAAAATCTAAATTAAAAAAAAAAAGTATGACTTCAGAGGAAGGTCAAATCACTGAGAGTTGAATCATTAGTTCAAGGTGCATATAGAAAGTAAATTTCCAGTCTAACAATAGGTGACTGTATCAATAAATTTATGTAATCAAATTATGGGAGAAAAATATCAAAAATGACATAGAATTAGGAATCAAACAGGTCATATCTATACAGTTTGGATAGTAGAATCATGGAAAATAGAATCAGACAGTTATGGTGTAAATTGTGGCTTTGCATTAAAAAAAAAATCTGTACATCTTTCAGCAACCAATTAGTAGCCATAGATAAGGAAGGTGATGTCTTTAGAGAGTGATTAAGATCATTTAAGACTGATATCTGTACAAATGATAGAAATGAAAATATAGTCAAATGGGCTTTTTTTTAACGTTTATTTATTTTTGAGACAGAGAGAGAGACAGAGCATGAACGGGGGAGGGTCAGAGAGAGGGAGACACAGAATTGGAAACAGGCTCCAGGCTCTGAGCTGTCAGCACAGAGCCCGACGCGGGGCTCGAACTCACGGACCATGAGATCATGACCTGAGCTGAAGTTGGCCTGTTAATCGACTGAGCCACCCAGGTGCCCCATGGGCTTTCTAAAGTAAGGTAGAAATAATGGCAGGGTAGAATTATTCTAATAACTTCAGGTTTAAGATGTGAAATAGAGATAAAAATATTTCATTGTAAGGAGGCTGAATGGCTTAGTTGGTTAAGTGTCTGACTCTTGATCTCAGCTCAGGTCATGATCTCCTGGTTCATGGGATCAAGCCCCATGTCGGGCTCCATGCTGAGAGACAGAGCACAAGTAGGGGTGGGGCAGAGAGAGAGGGAGACACAGAATCAGAAGCAGGTTCCAGGTCTGAGCTGTCAGCACAGAGCCAGATACAGGGCTCAGACTCATGAACCATGAGATCATGACCTGAGCCGAAGTCAGAGCTTAACCAGCTGAACCACCCAGGAGCCCCTACGTACTTTTGTATTTACTAAAAAATTAAAGTAATTAATTTGGCTCTCTTTATATCAATATTCACTTTATTGAAGTAGTCTGGAACTGAATCTGCAGTATCTCTGAGGTATGCCTGTACTATACTTATAATTTAAGAAAACGTTTTTTAAATGGTACAGAGTAATGACAAAATTAAAAGAAGAAAAGTTTTTTAAAATGTTTATTTATTTTTGAGAAATGAGAGAGGGAGAATGGGAGAGGGGCAGAGAAAGAGGAAAACAGAATCCAAGTGGCTTCTCACTGTCAGCACAGAGTCCAATGCAGGGTTCAAACTCACAAAATGAGATCATGACCCGAGCTGAAATGAATAGTCGGATGCTTAACCACCAGAGCCGCTCAGGTTCCTCTATCATTTAAAAATTTTATTTGCTGCTTTTTCAAATGTGTTTTGTTTTAAAATCTGATAGGTTAAATTTCACTGCACCTGATACCTAAAAAATCTTAAAGTTTATCTTTAATTTTTTTTTTAATTGGTAGGTCTTTATTTTTGAAAGAGAAAAAGAGAGAGAGAATGATCAGGGGAGCGGCAGAGACAGAGGGAGACAGAGGATCTGAAGCAGGCTCTGCACTGATAATAGAGAGACTGATTTAGGGCTTGAAATCATGAAGAGATTATAACCTGAGCTGAAGTCAGACACTTATACAACTGAGCCACCCAGGAGCCCCTATCTTTAATTTTTTTTAATAATTAAAATTGCTTTTATAATATATGCCTTGTAATTTCAGATCTGGAATCTTTGTGGGATTCTATTTTATTTTACTTTCTAGTATTATTTTGTTTTTTATAAGCTTTTGATTCTGCTTGCTTTTACATATGGTACACTGTTTTTACTCCTTGCTTTTACACATCATTTTTACACCTTTTTGTTAAGGTGCTTCTCTTCTGCATAACATGAATTGTTCTTGAAAATCCTGGCCTAGGATGAAAGTTTTTCCCTTTCTTTCCTTCTTCCTCCCTCCCTTCTTTCCTTCCTTCCTTCCCTCCTTCCTTCTTTCTTTTCTTTCTTTCTTTCTTTTCTTTCTTTCTTTCTTTCTTTCTTTCTTTCTTTCTTTCTTTCTTTCTTTCTCCCTGTCTCTCTTGCTTTCTTTTTTAAATTTCCCAATTAGAGAACATTTCCTTTTCCCTTTACCATTGCCTGGAGCACTGCTATGGCACTAACTATTATACCTTTAGGTTCCAGAAGCCCCAGATGATCCGAGGCTCAAATATGCGTTATAAATAAATAAATAAATAATAAATAAACAAATAAATAAATAAACATTAAAAAATTGTTTAAAAGTATGTTTATACTATAATGTCATCTATTAAATATGCAATAGCATGTCTAAAATGTACGTACTTAATTTAAAAATTATTTTATTGTCAAAAAATACTAATCACCATCTGAGCTTTATGTGAGTCAGAATCACTATCACAGATCACCATAACCAATACAATAAGAATAATGAAAAAGTTTGAAATACTGTGAGAATTACCAAACTGTGACAAAGAGACATGCAGTGAGCAAATGCTGTTGGAAAAGACTTGCTCTAATGTAAAGTAGCCACAAACCTTCAATTTCTAAAAACTCAATATCTGTGAAGTGCAATAAAGAAAAGGGCAATAAAAAGAGGTTTGCCTGTTATTGAAACGAGGAACTGAGCCTGAAGCTTCAACAGAGGATTTGTCATAGCTGTGTCTTTCTGATACCACAGTCCTCTTTAATTTGGTATCTGTTGTAGAATTAAATTGCTCCAGAGTATGTATTAAGCTTGATTTATTTATTCATAGTTAGTGCATATGGTGCTTGTGCTTGGACATTAAAGGAATCTATTTTATGTATCAAAAATAATAATCTATGCTGGTATTTTTTTGGTGTAACATTTACCTGTCAGTGAATGAATATGATCATTGTTATAGACCAAAAGATCTTTCTCATGCTCATATTAAAATGAAGAGTAAAAATTTTTATTTTTTATCATTTTTCCCATTTTATTTTATTTTTTTATTTTTTAAATGTTTATTCACTTTTTTTTGAGAGACAGAGACAGAGTGTGAGCAGAGCAGGGGTAGAGAGAAATGGAGACACAGAATCTGAAACAAGCTCCAGGCTCTGAGCTGTTAGTACAGAGCCCGATGCGGGACTCAAACTCACGAACCTTGAGATCATGACCTGAGCCGAAGTCGGACGCTTAACCGACTGAGCCACCCAGGCACCATTCATTTTCCCATTTTAAAAGTGTTTCTATTTCATCTATCAATGACAATACTTATTATTTTTTTGCATATAATATTGGTTCATATGTTTACCAGCTTTAATATTTATGTGAGTGTGTAATGTAATGTAATATTTATGTAATTGAGTGCTTGCTGACATTCTTTATAGCATCAAATAACCCATTTACATGAAGTAACTGGATATGTGTTGTCTTCCTGATTTTTGGTAACTTGCCTTAGGAATATTCTTTCTTATGTGAGCACATGTACTGATTTAACAAAACCATGGATCTCGAGTTGTTATATATTAAGCTCATGAACTGATAGTTGGTCAGATCCAAGATTATTTATAAAAAGCTCCCATATATCTACCATGATGAATGAATTAGAGAAAGCCCCAACACACCTATACAGAAGACAGCCACTTTGAAAATCAGTCTGCAGCCACTATAACCATGTTTCAAATTCTTATATTAATATTTGAATTGCTTTTGGAAATCTTGTTGGGCTCTTTTTAGGGGATAACCTCAAAAGCATATTTTTCCTAAGAAACTATAAACCATTTTAAAACAATTTGTAGGAAAACTATGAATGCATCTTTCTATGGCATTTTTTACCTGTTCATAGATGAAAAGATTTTCTCCCTTCTTTATTAGCTGTAGTATTAGCTCTTTACATCAGTTCTCATTTCCTAGCTTGTCAATAACAACTCAATGCAAAACATATTTAATGAAGTCCGTACTAAAATCAGTGGTCTAATTCATTAGTTCTATGTCATATCCCTCACTTACCATTAAACAACATTATTTTTTAAGAGCTCTTTTTTTTTCTCTAAAACTTTCTAGTCTTAATCAATTTTCCAATCCTTTCTCTTTCAGTTTGTAAAATTTTTGCAAAATGAATTTTCTTACAAAGCTTTTTTTTTTTTTTACTTTTCCCATTTTTTCTTTTTGCCTTTCTCTCCCCTTGTAATTCAAGACATTCCCTTTTAACAGCTTTTCATTCATCTCCTCTGTGTTCACTCCACAGCTTCCAATTGTTCTATATAATAACTTATGCACTGTAGGTTAAAAATGATACATATAGATGAACATTAAAATTATGTGAAAACAGACAAATTCTCTGGTCTTCTTCCAACATGTATTTATGAAAAATATGCTGCTTTGTCATTTTTCTGACACTCATTTACAGGACAACCCATCTCTTACACTCCAAGATTAAATAAACCAAAGAGATCAAGAGACAATAAGTTTGCTTTTTAGTATATTTTCATTCCGTTTTCTGTTATCTCAGTACAATTAACAAACTATATAGAATCTGTGAATATCACCTTTTTATATTGCTTTAAAACAGAAAAATGATAAATTTCCCCACATCTTGCTTTATATTTCTTACACCATTTCTGCTTTTTTGTCATTCCCAGTGCTCTTCTTCGAATGTACTGAAATAAGGCCCATTGCTGCTTCGAGAAAGACAGGGTTGCAACAAGCTGAAACTTACTGCTACTTTACATGATATTCTGGCAAATTGTCTTTTCATTCTTTTTTAGAGATCTTAGAAAAATAACAACTGCACCTTGAATTTGAGCATATAAAATACCAATCTCTTACCTTATCTTTTGAAATGGTTAAATCTATTAGGCCCAAATAAATATTCTTTGGGGTCAATGTCATTAATTTTGGCATAGATTCCAGATGTTTCGTATTTGGACATATTTTAAACTTAAACACACTTTCTTATTAGAAATATCATTTGGATAAAGATAATATTTTTAAGTAAATTTACAAAACATGACTTTTATCTAATTTAAATATATAAATGTTAGAGAGCAATGCAAACATGAGGTCCCTCAAATAAGTTAAAATTGATGAGGTTTTTCTTCAGGATACAAAGAAAATGGATATGGAAGATGAGCTATGGATGCTGCATACCTAAGTAACCAGTCATGTGGTAGGCTGGGGTGTTTGTTTCTGCACACAAAAGGTGGAAAGAAGTGGTCCTAGGAAACAAATTCAAATACCAGGCATCCAAAGATGTTCCTTTTGTTTTTGCAACAAGCAATCCCTAAATCATATTCAATCCCAGTGATATTGGTGTACTATCATAATTATTACAACAGCTTTATATCACTTTTATTTGTAAGTTATTTTATTGTAAATATTTAAAATGTTTTATTTTATTGTTAGCATTAAATTTTATTGAAATATTAAAAATTGCCAATTCAAGCTGTTGTTTTTTAAGTAAAATCCAACAGAACAAGAAAGTTTTAAAATTCAGTTTGTTGATGTAATGAGGACCTAGGATTTGAGAGTTGATGTTGAATTGCTCAAAGCAGGTTACCTGTAGGTTATATTTTACTTATTATTCACATATTACTTTGCCATCATATTTATATAACAAAAAAAGAGAAGTTAAAAGAAGAAAATAGTGAATTAACTTCTTATGGTATGTTGAAAATTTAGGATACTGGGGACTTCATTTTTAATGGAGAGATAGGCAAAACTAAGAATGGTCTTCTATAAAGGGTTACTCTTATAAAATTCCCACCAATTCAAAAGTACTTTGACTCTGAACTCTACTTGTTACTCACAATAAATAAAACTTATGAAAACATGATAAATCTAAGTTTTAAATGTCAATTCCTAAGACCTAAAAAATTAGGTTGATTGATCACTCTGTGCTATGCAAACAATCCATCATTATAAGAGTTTAAAATGAGTATGCCATTACAGATGGTCCCTGACTTATGAGGGTTCAACACACAATTTTTTGACTTTACAGTGGTGCAAAAGCAGTATGCATTCAGTAGAAACTGTACTTTGAGTACTTTGAGTTTTGAATTTTTATCTTTTCCCTGGCTAGTGAGTTGGTAGTTTACTCTCTAGTGATGCTGGGCACCATCAGCACCATGGCTCACAGTTAGCTACACAATCACCAGTGTAAACAATCCACTGACAACCATTTTGTTCCCCTACAATCATTCTGTTTTTCACTCTCAGTAGGGTATTCAATACATTTTATGGTATATTCAATACTTTAATATAAAATAGGCTTTCTATTAGAGGATTTGATCCAACTGGAAGCTAATGTAAGTGTTCTGAGTACTTTTAAGGTAGGCAAGGCTAAGCTAAGATGTTTGGCAAGTTAAGTGTATTGAACGTATTTTCAATTTTCGGTATTTTCAACTTATAATGGGTTTGTCAGGACACAGCCCCACAGTAAGTCAAAGAAGTCTATACTTGCAAAGGGGAATTTAATTCATTTGAAATGGCACTTCTGAAATACTAACGAAAGTCGTAAAATACTAATTCTATGTTATTAAATATAATTGCTTAAAATAAATTATAGTTATATAAAAAGTAAACACTTTCATTGGGTGCATGCTTTCCTGAGCACTATTTATTAAATTAAAAAGGAAATGGATATGGTGTATACATGCCCAGAATTGCCAGGTTACAAGATGAGAATGGAAGATATGAGGTAAGGCACAGTTCCAGATATGTCCTATTGAAGAAAATTAAAATCTGAAGGTCTTGTGCTGAAAAACTCCACAGTTTCCATGGATTATAACTCTGAATTAGAAGCATTAAAAATATTTTTAGGGGTGCTAGGGTGGTTCGGTAGGTTAAGCATCTAACTCTTGTTTTGGGCTCAGGTCACAACCTCACAGTTCACAAGATAAAGCCCAGCGTTGGCTTCTAGGCTGGCAGAGTGGAGCCTGTTTGGGATTCTCTCTCTCTCCCGCTCTCTCTCTCTCTCTCTCTTTCAAAATAAATAAACTTAAATTTTTTAAAGAACACACTTTTCCTAGGTAAGAAGCGTTACAAGGCACATTAGCATAAAGCCAATTACTATCTACAGCAAAAAATAATCTTATTTTTTGGCTATGATAAAGCAATTTTATAGCATTTTCCTAGGGAAATTTGTACTACAAACACCATATTTCTTCCTGATAGACACAACCAATTAAAAAATACTTGTTGAATAAAGAAATTATAATGATCTCAAATGATTGGGGTGCTATTGCTACAATGGCAATCATATTATAATACATAAATGTATCAAATCAACATGTTGTATCTTAAGTTTACACAATAAGTCAAATATATTTCAACAAATAGAAAGGTAATAAAAAAACTTGTTGAATCAACGAAATAAGCCATAAAAACATCATCTCATTTTGCTATTATTTTCTACCTAAGGAAACATTCACTTGCAGTGTTTCATGAAGATGCCACGGCTGGTCATTAGACTAAGTCTTAACTGGATCTTGTCATGTTCCTCTAATATTTTTGTCCAATATACTTGAAATAACCAATTTGTTACCCTATCATTGTTTTTATTGGCCATTGTTTATCACACCTGCAGTGCTCCTGGTAGTTAAGAATATTTTAATAATGTTGAATTCGCATACATACTAAATCTTTGAGACTAGACAGAAATCTGTCTCTGCTATGGATGTTTTACACTTGGGGAAATCTTATTTCTGGTGATCCAGCACAATTGGTAGTGTGGTCAAGTCTTGTTTCATCAGCATTTATCAATTCTTTATTAGGATGGAACTAAGATAAACCGTAGCGTTCCTAACGGAACTTAAAAGTAAGATAAACCATGGTATCTTAATTGGAGATTTAAATGCTGAAATACATCTTTTTTTTTTTTCCTTAAGAAAAATCTCACAATGATTTATTATTATTCACAAGGATAGGGCATTCTAAAAATGGGTCACTCCATTGTCAGCATGTTGCAGATTAGCTGACAGTAGAGAAAAAAAATAATTTGGAATTTAGCCATGTTCATTTTAACTAATGGGTCACATTTGAACAAGTTTTTGACATACAAAGAAAAATAATCTAATTCCCCAGTCAAGTCACTGTGCATTTTACATCTTGTTTAGCTAATGAAATTATCTGACTCTGGAATATATCTTCCTGATTTTTACATGCAAATAATAGTATTAAAAATTTTTGTCTGTGTCACAGCACACTGCCTAGACACTAACACTGAGAATAAGCAGGGAGGATATTAAAAAATTTTAATGGCTTATATTTAATAACTAGAGACTGTATGGGGCATTCCCTTATTAAATATTTACCATCTGCTAGAAAACCAGATGGCCAAGTTGTTCTTTGATAATATAGTTCACAATAATGTATCAGTTTTGCTCTGGTGTAAATAAAATTTTTTCTAAAAGTAAAGGAAAAGAAAAACCATCACATAAACAGTTTCTACATCAAGATTTTTACTATCAAATTTTAATTATTTAAAAGCTAAGTTTATTATGGTCTGTTACTAAGATTAATTTTCTTCAAAAAACTACAAATTTTTTGAATAGGAATAAATGAGACAAATGCCAATGGTTACAACATTTAGGTGCATTGGAATCATCTGAGGACTTTGCTAAATACTAAAAGCACAGATGTTATAAATTTGCTAAGGGTATAGTAGACATGAGTCATAAGTTTTAAATAGATTACTGTTCACTTTGCCTGCCTAGAAAGAATTCTTTTTTTCTTGATTTGGGGTAATAAAATATATATTATGAAATATTAGGTTTAAGTAATTTTGAATTGTGTACTGAATGCTGAACTTATGTGAGTCTATGTAAATCGAAGGCAAATGCAATGAAATTTAGTCAGGTCATGGTAGCATTTTAATTTGTCCCTGGCATGGATCAATATAAACCTAGAGGGATACAAAAATAACATTTATTTACAGACATAAAATATTTTATTAGCATTTCACACACAAAAAAGAGAAAAATAAATAGTACATGAAAAATCATGATTGATTTACACAGTCTTGAAAGTAATTTGTTATATTATGAATTCCTTCCCTTTGTTATACTTCTACAGTAGTTACGCCTCCTTTGGTAATTAGATCATAGTGAAATTGGGTAAAACAAATCTATAAAATTTGATGTTGCGCATTACTAGTTCTGCATATTTAAAATTTAACTACAAATAAAAACAAAGTATAGTCTCAAAGAATATATTTAAAATTTCATGAGGGCTATAGCTTTTTCAATTTTGTTCAGGCCATTTTTTCTTTTTTGTGATTGCATTATTATAACATTAGTATTTTACCTATCTGTCTGTAAGATTTAAATATTATGTTGTATAAAAACCAAGACAGAGTCAAAATAGTAGTAAGAGTAAATTGTATATATCATACCGAGGAGGATTAAGCTATTTCTTACCAAGTATGGCTTAGAGAAAATCTTGCCAAACGTTATTTTCTCCTCCGTGACAATATTTTGCCTGAAATTCCCAGGATTTACCTATGTGACTTCAAGTTAAGGTAGAAATATGCCATTAATTTTGGACAGAAGACTTTTCATGAAAGTAGCTATTTCTTTGTAAGATGTAGAAAGGGATACACAGTTTACTAATTTTGCAAGAGGAACAGACTAACATGTCTGAAAGAGGAGGAAGCTATGATATTTGTAAGTGCTCAGCAATATGGGTGTCCCTTTAGATTCATGGATGCCTTGTGTTATGGATTGAATGTGTCCTCCCCAAATTCAGAAATGAAGCTCTAACCTCCAATATGACAGCAATTGGAAAGGGGTCCTCAAAGGAGGTAAGGTTAAAGGAAGTCATAATGATGGGGTCCTAATTGAATAGGATTAGTGTCCTTATAAAAAAAGATTCGAGAGAGAGCTCTTTCTCTGCAAGCATGCAAGGATCATGTGAGGACACATCAAAAGGTGATCATACACAAGCCATGAAGAGAGTCCTCACCAGAAACTAAATCCTGGGGCACAGGCTCACCAAAAGACTAAGACCTAACCTTACAATAGAATGTGTCCCTCTTCTTACACTTTACCACTACATTACTAAAGGCCTATTTACCACTTAGTACACAATGTCTACTTTTCAGCAAGAATATACAGGAAACACTAAAAATTAAGAAACACAGTTTGAAGTGACTGAAGAGGTATCCAAACCACCAGAGTCAAATATCATAGAGATGTTGGAATTATCAGACCAAGAATTAAAAAAAAAAAACTATGAATAATATGTTAAGGGTTTTAATGGAAAAATAGTATACAGCATGCAAGAATAAATAGATAATGCAAGCAGAGAGATAGAAATCCTGATTTAAAAAATACTAGAGATCAAAAACACTGAAACAGATTGGAGAATGCCCTTGATGGCTCATTAGTAAACTGTATGTGGCTGAGGAAAGAAACTTTGAACTTGAGACTATAACAATAGAAACTTCCAAAACTGGAAAGAAAAAAAAAGACTGAAAATACAAAATAGAATATTCAAGAACTGTGGGACAACAAAAAGTAGAACATACGTGTAATGGAGATACCAAAACTAGGAAAAAGAGAGAAATGGACAGAAGCAGTATTTAAAATGGTAATGCCAAAGAATTCCTTCAAATTAATGTCAGACACCAAACCGTAGGTCCTGGAAAATTAGAGAACACCAAACTAAACACACACATGCACACTCACATGAACACACACACACACACACACACACACACACACAATTACACCTAGAAATGTCATATTTGCATTTCAGAAAATTAAAGATAAAGAAAAAATCTTTAAGGAGAATAAAATACCTGCTATTGATGAGCAAAGATAAGAATTATATTTTGCTTCTCTTTAGAAATCATGCAAGCAAGAGAGTGGAATGAAGATTTTAAAGTACTGAGAGAGGGGAAAAAAAACAAAACTACTGCCTAGAATTCTGAAACCTTGTAAATTTATCCTTCATCTGTGAAGAGAAAATAAAGACTTTCTCAGAGAATAGAATTGAAGGAATTCATTACAAGTAAGTCTGCCTTGTAAGAAGTGTTAAAAGAAATTCTTTAGAGAGATAAGTTTTTATAGGTCAGAAACTTGAATCTACATAAAGAAAGGAAGAGCATCAGAAAAGACATAAATGAAAATGAAAGAAAAAATATTTTTCTTTTTCTTGGCTGACCCAACAGATAATTTGTTCAAGATGATAGTAACAGTGTATTCAAATATATATGTACACTTATGTGTGCTGATAAAGAAACAGAATGACAGCAATGCTCTAGGGGACCAGAGAGAAGAATTAGAAGTCCTTTGTCATTAAAAGGTACATCACACTACTCATGAAGGGGGTCAGTGTTATTTGAAAGTGGACTTAGATTAGTTGTAAGTGTATATTCTAAGGCAATCACTAAAAGGGGTTAAGTAATAAATATAATGGATATTCTAAGAAAGGAGACAAACCGGAAATATATAAATGCCCAATTAAGCACAAAAAGCAGAACAAGAGTGAAAGAAAAATTGTAACAATGAACAAAGTCAACAAATAGAAAGTAGCTTTTTATATACACTCATTTAATGCAGTAAAAAATTAAAAGTTAAAATTTATGTGTGCATTTTGTTTATAGATTAATCATCACTCTCAGATACAATATTTCTTTCAAATCTATATTAGGCAGTTAGGAAGTTAGGAAAATTTTATCTTTTTATTTCTTTCTATATTTGTAATTTCTATTTATTTTATTATTATAGGTGAAGAGATAAGGAACAATGTGGTAATGTAGATAATAAATGGTTGACATAAAACTTCTGATTTTTTACCTGGTACTGTAGGATAAAAGATAGATATTAAATTTTATCAGGAATATTTGCAGATTTTAAACATTTTTTCAACTTTTTAAAATTAAGATTTTGAATAATTTATATTTTCTTATTAGCTTAAACATAATGAAGTAAAAAAAACACAATTTGTTATACACACAAAATATTTTCTTCAACATATTACTACAAATCATTGAGGAATTTGTGGTGATTTTTATGTACAAAATGCATGGGGGCATCAGGGTGGCTCACTCAGTTGAGGATTCTACTCCTGATTTCACCTCAGGTTGTGATCTCAGAGTCGTGAGATCGAGCCTCACATGAGGCTCCATGCTGAGCAGGGAACCTGTTTGGAATTCTCCCTCTGCCCCTTTCTCTCACTCTCACTCTCTCGCTCTCAAAAAGAAAAAAAAAAAAAAAAAAAAAAAAAAAAAAGCATGGAGTGTGTTATTTTGCTAAAATTAGAAATGTTTAAGAGCAACATTTTATTTGTTAAAAATCAATCAATTAAACATACACCAACAATAAAAATGACTGAAGAAAAAAAGTCATGGTTTTTTTTGGTCTGTTTTAACCTTTTCTGTTTGATATTGAAAACTTAAGAGGAAAAGAAATCACACTATTATCTAATAAACAAAGTAAAAAAAATTTTTTTTCAACATTTATTTATTTTTGGGACAGAGAGAGACAGAGCGTGAACGGGGGAGGGACAGAGAGAGAGGGAGACACAGAATCGGAAACAGGATCCAGGCTCCGAGCCATCAGCCCAGAGCCTGATGCGGGGCTCGAACTCACGGACCGCGAGATCGTGACCCGGGCTAAAGTCGGACGCTTAACCGACTGAGCCACCCAGGCGCCCCAAAAGTTTTAAAGAATATATATTTAACTATTAATTATATTAAATGTATCAAATCTGGCTCACCTGGGAAGCTCAGTTGGTTAAGCATCCATTTCTTGATTTCAGCTCAGGTCATGATCTCATGGTTCCTGAGATAGATCCTGCGCTGGGCTTCACGCTGGCAGTGTGGAGCCTGCTTGGGATTTCGACTCTTCCTCTCTCTCTGTCCCTCCCCTGCAGGCTCTCTCTGTCTCTCAAAATAAATAAATACACTTAAAACACATCAGATTTATAAATTACTATAATTGATTATTTAATTACTTATTAAAGTATATTAATTATATCGAATATATTATAGAAATATATTAAATATATATAAACATATATAAATCTGTGGATTTGGCAGAATATATACATATTAATTCTCCTTTACCCAAACTTTTATTACATACATGTTTTGGAAGTTTTGCTTGCCTTACTTTTTCATGTTTTATAATAGAGTTCTTTGTTATCTACTTTGTACCTGGTGTGAGTGATTTCTTTTGAATACTGACTTCATGGAAAAGCTCCATAAACTCCTTCTGACCTAGTTTCCATGAAATCATATCTGTATGTAATTCAAAGCTGTAATATATATCTTACCTCAATGCTTAATGACATTCAATGCCTTTCTTTAAGAATTTCTAAGAGTCTGAGTATAATTATAGATACCAGTATACATAAAATACATTCGTATCAACCATAGTCTACCTAGAAGAAGCAGCTATGTGCATAAGTAACTATATAGAAGAATATAATCATTTTTATTAGAAAATAGTCAAAATAGTGGCGTGGCATCACAGATGGAAAACATACCTTTTAACTGAAAGTTTTGAAAAGAGATTATTGAATTTTGTACCATTCTTGTAGCTTCAAAGGATAAGTATGATTTCAACATTTTGGCTGAGAGGTAAGGGAGATCCAGGTAACAGTAAAAGTGAGGATTCTTTAACATTTTCTTGAATGGACCAATCTTATAATATAAATTAGGTAAATGTTTTTATTTATTTTACTACCAAATGTTTAACTTACATATTCATGCCTTTTAATGTGGATTGAATTTTGAAAGCTTTCAATTTTGAGAGAGCTTTGCAAATAAACATGATGCTAATACACAAACGTACAGTATTACTAATTGTTTTTAGAATTTTAAATATGTGTGGAGGGTTTTATTTATTTATTTATTTTTTTAATTTATATATGAAATTTATTGTCAAATTGGTTTCCATACAACATCCAGTGCTCATCCCAAAAGGTGCCCTCCTCAATACCCATCACCCACCCTCTCCTCCCTCCCACCCCCCATCAACCCTCAGTTTGCTCTCAGTTCTCAACAGTCTCTTATGCTTTGGCTCTCTCCCACTCTAACCTCTTTTTTTTTTTTTTTTTCCTTCCCCTCCCCCATGGGTTCCTGTTAAGTTTCTCAGGATCCACATAAGAGTGAAACCATATGGTATCTGTCTTTCTCTGTATGGCTTATTTCACTTAGCATCACACTCTCCAGTTCCATCCACATTGCTACAAAAGGCCATATTTCATTTTTTCTCATTGCCACGTAGTGGAGGGTTTTATCTAATGGTTTGAGAAATATTTTTGAAAGATCATAAATATGAGTACAATAATTATTCAGAAAGCTTTTGGAAAAGACATCATATTTCAGGTTCCTACTAAAATGGAGTACAATGGAGTAGAATGGAGTAGAATGAATAGGGAAAAGGAAGTATATCATATTAAGTTAAAAATTAATTATTTGGGGAAACTAGAAGATAGGGTGTAACTGATAGTAACTAAAGTCACCAGTGGGTTCTTTCTGTGGCGGTTGTTCATAAAATTGAAGGTGGGAGTGGAAGATATTCAGCTATGCTTGTTTATTCAGCTTTTTTGGTGACAATTTTTATCACAAGGTGTTTTATTTCTTAGACATGTGTGATTTCATTGTATTTTCTACCTTCATAAACCCTTTGCCCCTAGTAATGAATTAGACACTGGGTTAGTAAACTGAAATGACCTTTTATTTTATTTTTTAAATAAAAACTAACAATTTTTTATGAGACATACAGTGTTTTTTTTTAAATTGTTTTAATGTTTATTTATTATTGAGAGACAGAGAGAGACAGAGCATGAGCATGGGAGGGCAAAGAGAGAGGGAGACACAGAAATCCAAAGCAGGATCCAAGCTGTCAGCACAGAGTCGGACATGGGGCTTGAACTCACAAACCGAAAGATCATGACCTGAGCTGAAGTTGGAGGCTCAACCAACTGAGCCACCCAGGCACCCCTAGAATACAGTGGTTTTAAAAAAGTATCCTTGGGGCGCCTGGGTGGCGCAGTCGGTTAAGCGTCCGACTTCAGCCAGGTCACGATCTCGCGGTCTGTGAGTTCGAGCCCCGCGTCGGGCTCTGGGCTGATGGCTCAGAGCCTGGAGCCGGTTTCCGATTCTGTGTCTCCCTCTCTCTCTGCCCCTTCCCCGTTCATGCTCTGTCTCTCTCTGTCCCAAAAATAAATAAACGTTGAAAAAAAAAATTAAAAAAAAATAAAAATAAAAAAGTATCCTTCAGATTCATTTTCTCATCTTCTACTTAAATGAGAAATATTTCATAATCTGGCATTAAACACAATATCACTGCTATCATTTCATAGCTAACTACTTACATCCTCAAGAATAGGTCTATATAATATGCCTATAATATGGTTTACAACAGTAAACCAACATCAAAGCACGTTTATGTGTTAGAGTGGTCATGTGTCCAAAAAAATCAATGCAGAAAAGGCAAGTAGATAAAAGTATTTCCTGGATCATACTGCCTGGTTTCACATCCTAGTTTCACTTCTCATTACCTCTGTGTCCTTGGCAAATTAATTGATATCTTTCTACCTCAGTTCCTTTACACACATATGAATGCTCAGAAGATGAAATTATAAAATACATATAAAGAAAGTTTTTAGAATAGTTCTCCTGGAACATAGCAATCCATCAATAAATTAAGCTACTGTATATTGTACAATTAATAGTCTCTACTGTCCCTGCTGTGCTAATGTTTAAAAGGAAAGGAAAATAGGTAAAATCTGAATGTACACTAGATGCCATAAAATGAAGACAATGATGATGATGATGATGTGATGACAATGATAAATGGAAAGTACTTGATTTCTTATTCTATGTATCTGTCATTTGTAGCCTACTTTCTATGAAATGAGACTGAGATTGGGGAAGATTAAGCTCATATGGGCCTGTACAGAAATTTCAATTGATAATATAGGTGAAAATAACTATTAATATTTATTGCTAAAAGAATTACTTAAGAGGGGTGCCTGAGTGGCTGTGTCGGTTGAGCATCTGACTCTTCGATGTTGGCTCAGGTCATGATTCCAGGCAGGGTCATGGTATCAAGCCCTACATTGGACTCCACGCTGGGCCTGAAGCTTCCTTGGGACTCTCTCTCTCTCTCTCTCTAAAGGGAAAGAAAGAATTACTTATGAATCAAAACCAAAACCTTAAAAAAAAACCAATTCTCATATATGCCTTCAAGTCAGGTGTCCATAAATATACCCAAGCCCTTTGTGGCAGCAAAGCAAACAGGCAAATATGAATTCAGTTTATTCAAGGCAAATAATTATAAAAATACTACTATGTTATCTAATATCATGCTAAGCATGAGGGAAAATAAAAGATTGACCACATTTTAATTTAAAAACAACATTTAAAATTATATTCTCATATCATGTACTCTCATAGTTATTATCATAAATATCTGTTCAATTCCTGTCTTTTTTTGATGAAATATAAGCTAGACAAGGAAAAAACATATTGATCTGGTTTATTATTGAATTCTTGGTACACGATACAATTTATGCAATGTATTCCAAGAACATTTATTGAATGCTTGAAATGATGAATGTATGTATTAACAAATAAAATTCAAGATATATTAAAGACAGAGAGAGAATTAGCTATCACACTTTCAATAAGTCATAATTACAAATCGTTGCAGTTAAAAAGCTCAGGATCTAAAAATATACTCATTTTACAAGACTAAATATATAGTTATAGACACATTCACAACAAAAATTGGAAATGAGAAATTTTGCTTTAGCTTTGAGGCATTTTAAAATTGTAATTCCCCAAAGAAATATTTTATCTTATATTTATAAATTGTATTTCTCTTTTTGGCCACAACAAAGTGTTAGATGTTATAATCATCCTCTGTTATAAACAACTGAAAAGTTGACAAATTATGTAAGGCAATAGTTTTCACAAATCAGACATCTGGCAGTGTGGAGCTGTGGTCCCTGAAGAAAGGGGAGCCCATGAAGTAAGGTCCATAGTCACCCACGCTTTCTTTATACAGACATTTTCCAAACTACAGCACAGAGTATTTCAGCCCAAATATAAAGAAATGGTCTTGCTGGGTGTGGGAAAAGGGATGACAGCTAGTAAAATAAGTTTAATTTGTGAGGCAAGTTAACAAACAGCAGGTTGCTAAGTAGAGAAGAAGCTTTGAGAAATAGGCAAGATGGAGGACCTTTGATCAAATACTAAACTGTGCATGTGCTTGAAAGAATCTGCAGGGCCTGGAAGAAAAGATCTGTATGTAAACAAAGATTCTGCTGGGATACAAGACTAAGACAATTTAGCATTACAAATCTCCAGAATAGAAAGGTGTCATTGAATACCAGAGGACTTCTGCTGAAAGACCAGAAATGCCATGCATTAAAATAAGGAACATACTCTAAAGTAAGTCTACCCTAGACCCACAATAAAGAAGCCTACAGCCAGGCATGGAATAGATCAAAGTTGAGAGGCAAGTAAATCCATGGTTTTATAGAAGAAAACTCAACTACATTCTTTAAAGAAAAGAAACATATTCCAGACTCTACAATGTAGCACCTGCAACAGAAAGCTATGATTTAAATACATATTGGATTTAGGAAGGAACAGGACCTAACAACTAACATTAGGAGAAAAAGGAGTCAACAGAAATTGACTGAGAAATGAACACAGATATGGGAATATGCAGAGACGAACTTTAGAATAGCCACTAAAAATATGTATATGCTAAAAATAATACTGTACTTTGAGTTGGATCTGGGAACACAAAAGGACATTCATGAAACAGAGCTAGTATTGTCTAAATATTATCTAGTATTTTTAGTGGGTAATAATAGTCCAATATTAATTTATTAGTTTGACAAATACCCTTGTTATGTAAGATGTTAACCATAGGAGAAATTGGAGGAAGGGCATTTGGAAACTCTATATTATCTTTGCAACTTTTCTACAAACCTAAAATCTTTTTAATTAAAAATATATACATTAAGGGGCGCCTGGGTGGTGCAGTCGGTTAAGCGTCCGACTTCAGCCAGGTCACGATCTCGCGGTCCATGAGTTCGAGCCCCGCGTCGGGCTCTGGGCTGATGGCTCAGAGCCTGGAGCCTGTTTCCGATTCTGTGTTTCCCTCTCTCTGCCCCTCCCCCGTTCATGCTCTGTCTCTCTCTGTCCCAAAAATAAATAAATGTTGAAAAAAATATATATACATTAAATATATGAATGTAAAAGTAACAGTAGCACACAGTAAAGAGAAGATGGGTAATTTTAGTGGTAAGTGGATATTAATTTTAAAAGTAACAAAATAAAAAATTTGAACAGTGAAAAGAAAAGGGTGCACAGCAAATGCACAAAAAGCCTAAAGCAAAGAGACAATAACAGGCTCAGGAATTAGAGTATTCAGACACGAACTTTAAAATAATTATGATTAGTATGTTTAAAACAACTGACAAACAGAAGGAGAATAAAATTAAAATTTTATGGATAAATTACTCCACTTCTGGTCAGTATGTATTAATGAGGACCGGATTTATGATCCTGCTTGAAAAGAAAACAAAAAGACTGTGTGTTTGAGTATGCGTGTGTGATTTTCAAGACATTGGATATAAGGCGATGTATCAGCTTCCTGAGGTTGTTGTACCAAATCATCACAAACTGACAAACAACAGAATTTTATTTTCTCATAGTTCCAGAGGCTAGAAGTTCAAGATCAAAGTGTCATCAGGCAGTTTCCTTCAGAGGGCTGTGAGGGAAAGATCTGTTTCCTGCCTCTCTCCTAGCTTCTTGCAGCCTCAGATATTCCTTGGCTTAAAGATGGCATTCTCTCTGTGTCTTCATGTCTTCCCTCCATACATGTTTATTTATGCCTAAATTTCTTCTTTTTATATGGACACCAGTCATATTGGATTAAGGCCCATTCCAATAACCTCATCTTAACTTGATTATTTGCAGTGACACTATTGCCAAAATAAGGTCATATTCACAGACACCAGGGGTTGGGACTTACACATCTTTTGCTGGTGACACAATTCAAACCATAGCAGGCAACTAAGGAGAGTAATCCTGAGAGACCAGAAACAAGAAAGCCACGTGAATGCTACAGTTGCTTTACCATACAGCTTTGAGGCCATTTCCAGGGAAATACAAGAGGGGGGTAACTCAGATGGAGCTCAGAGAACTACCAAGATAAGGTGATGGAATACAAGAACCAAGATGACTAGAGTTCATAGGACAGATTATCAGAATAGAGAAAACAGCACAGCGCAAAAGCACCAGCCATTTGAAGGCCCTTGGAGTTTTCAACTGAGTTACTTATAAGTACAAAAATGAGAAACTACTTGAAGCTGGGGGGAAAAAGACCACACAGAAGAATTAGATGCAATAGTACCAAACACACAGGGCCATAGATAGTTCCTGTCCCTACAAACCAGAGGGATTCAGAATTCCTGGATAGTTAGATAGAGTATACAAATGGTTCTTGTCTAGATGGGGAAGAATTAGTCTTAGATTGAGCATTCTTAGGCCCCACTAAAAAAAACAAAAAGAAAAAAAAAAGAAAATAAGGAAAAGGAAAAAAGAAAAGAAAAAGTACTACTTGACATGATGAAAGTAACATCATGTTTCCAAGTAACAACTAACTAGGAATACAAAAATGTCCAGAGCCAAATAAAGTAAAATTTGTAATGTCTGGCATCTAACAACAACAACAAAATAAGCAGCATGCAAAGAAGCTGGAAAATGTGACCCATAATGAGAATAAATATCAATCAATCTCAAACCACCCCCAAACTGACACAGATGTTAGAATTCACAGAGAAAGACATTAAATAGTTATTATAACTCTATTCCATATGTTCAAAAATTAAGTGCAGACATGGATAATATAGAAAAGATCTACATCAGATATCTACAAATGAAGGTTGAACTGTATGGGATGAAAAATTTACTGCATGAGACTGAGAGCAGATTTGTTATTGAAAAAAAAAAGATTAATGAATTTGAAAACATGCCTTAGAAATTATCCAATATAAAGCACAGAGAATAAAGAGTAAAAATGATATGAACATGGCATTAGTGAGATGAGTGAAAATTTCAAACGGAGCTTTGTAAAGGTTTGTAAAATCAATGAGAAAAAGACAACACAATAGAATAATAAGAGAATAAAGTTTTTGGTTTATTCATTTCATGGAGTACCAGCAGTGAAAATGTGTAAACTACAACTACATGCAATAATGTATATCTCAGACACATAATGTTAAGTGCAAAAAGCAAGCTATTAAAATATATACATAGTGTGGTTCAAGAACATTTATGGAAAACAAAATTCTATAATATAATATGTCTGCATATGAAACATATATGATAGAAATGTGTAGAAAAAATTAATTTTTTTAATCTTTATTTTTGAGAGAGAGAGAGAGAGAGGGAGGGAATGAGTGGGGGAGGGGCACAAAGAGAGGGAGACAGAATCTGAAGCAGGCTCCAGTCTCTGAGCTGTCAACACAGAACCAGACGCAGGGCTCAAACTCACGGGCCACAAGATCATGACCTGAGCCGAAGTTGGACACTCAACCAACTGAGCTACCCAGGCACCCCAGAAAATATTAAATATTAAGACTCAGGATATTGCTCATCTCTTAGGTGAAAGAGAGGAGATGAGATTAGGGAAGGGCTCATAACAGCCAAGAGATTGGAAGGGGATACTTAAAAAAAAAAACAACAAAAAAACCTCAAATATATATTCAAATATATCAAACTCAAAAATGTATGAAACAGATACTGCTTGTTTTTTAATTATTTTATACATATATACACATCATATTCTATTGCATCTAGCAGATATTTAATATAAGAACCATAAATGTTATCGTGCCAACAAGGGAATATCTCATAATAAAATATGTAGAGGGACTTGACATTCTTTTTTTCTGTGCATCTATATTTCATAGGAGGCACATTCAAAGTGCATTTGCATGCAAGTTACCACATTTTAGCTAGTAAATATAGACAAATGGAACCATTAATTCAGGATATGATTATAGCAAAACAGAATTAGTTCATAAGCTAATCTTGGATCCTGACACCCATAAAGGGTTCTCTGGGATCCCACCTACCTGCTGATCCTCATACGGGTCTTCCATACAAGCCCCAGGACCCCCCATACCACTCTTAAAGATGACTGGACATCAGGAAGGCAGGTGACCCAAGCTGCATGAGGGTATTTAGTCATTGTGATATTGTGTATTGTGAAAAAATAGCTGGAATATAGTAGCTTTTCATTCTCAAGAAGATGAATTGAGAAATACAAAGTTAATCAGACATTAGCAGAAATTGAAATTGAAAGCACACATGAACTTAGAAGACACCATTGTGTGGCGATTTAAGTTGATGTTATGAAAAAGTAGACGCTAAGAGTAAAATAATCAGCACCTATGAAAAACGAGAAGATGCAAAAGGAGAGAGAATCTTTTACCTGCTAGGAAAATGGAAAGAGAAGGACACCGATAGAGTAAATCTTTTATACTACTGCTGGAAAACTAAAGCTTCGATCCATAGACATATTCTGCTGAGACTTCAGAAATGCTTTGCATTCAGGTCATCTTTTCTGTTCCTAAAGCTCTGAGATTCTTCAACCTTTCCTGGCTTCTTGTACACAGGTGGTTTTATAATATAGATTGCTTTTCTTGTGTTAAATTTCATTAAATTTATCAGTGCCGAGAGCCTGTGGGAAGACCACTAAGAATAGTGTTTGTAACATTTCTACCCAAAGTATAATCTTAAATGTGAGGCAAAAGGTGTCAGTCATGTAAATACGCGTGGATGTCTATGCATGTACATATGCACACACAGGCACCCACAGTATATGGATACATAAAGTTAACTTGAATCTGAAATGTATGTATTAATTATTCCTATTATTTGGGCTTGTTGCCAAATAAATAAAAAGACGTCTACAGTGCGGTATGTGCTGATGATGGTACCTGTCCATTTCTGGACTTTTAAATGATGCACCATAATGCAAAGGGTAGTTCATTTTACACTATTCATCAAAAAGCTGTTGCCTAGAATGTAAGCCCTGACCCCCCTCTTCCTTCAACGAAAAATCTACCTGTGCCAAGTCCTGCATTAAGAATATGAATTATGTGACAGCAGCTGTAGTTATGCTCAAGTGGATGCATATTCTGGCAAGCACTTTACATCAACCTGGATATGCCTGACATAAGAGTAGGCATATTTATATTCTCTTTGTTGAATACTGATAATGTAATATTTATAGTGTGAAAGGCATGCCTTTATTCTGGTGCACATTACATTTATTAATTACATTTGCATGCAGAGAAGGGTGAAAAGATTGATGAATACAGTTGATCCCTGTCTGAACACCCTGCTCCACATACTTCTCTCATTGCTTTATACAGTAAAGTCTCATCTACATTTACTACTAATATCCTAAATCCTATCTACAGCATTTTGAATTATTGGAAAAAAAAACCCATTTTCACACCTTTTAAAAATAAATTCTTACCATATTTAAACCTTGTAGTACCAGTACAAGGTTTATGTATTTTTTTTATTCTTACCACTATTTTTATCATACATTTTTTTGTGGTTTTGTTGTTGTTGTTGTTGTTGTTAAGTTTCTATTTAAATTCCAATTAGTTAACATACAGTGTAATATTAGTTTCATGTGTGCAATATAGTGATTCAACCCTTCCAAACAACATGGGTGTCTACCATAAGTGTCCTCCTTAATCCCATCAACTATTTCACCCAGCCCCTCCCTCCCCTCTGCTAACCATCACTTTGTCCCCCATTGTTAGGAGTCTGCTTCTTAGTTTGCCTTTTCTCTCTTTGTATGCCCCTTTGCTCATTTGCTTTGTTTCTTAAATTCCAAATATGAGTGAAATCATATGGCATTAAACCCAAAAGCTGAGGAATAGAATAAGAGCAACTACTTTAAATTAGACTTTAAGAAAATATGTCCCCCATGCTATACTTGCTTAGTGTGTGCACTCACTCAAAGATCTTGGATGTTCTGAGATTTTCATTTTTTGAAGACTGTTCTGAATAGTGTATGGCTCCTTTCAAATCATTACTTCGGTAACACATTTTCATTTACAGTTTGTGCGTGTAGTCTACAGTGATGTGGATGAATCTCACATAGACCACTAAAACCTATAGATGCACACAAAAGGCACTGGTAGCTAAGTACTTCTAAAACTATGTTTCACAGTCGCTAGTTCTTGGGATATTTGTTTCTAGGTAAAATTAAGAACCGTGGTCAAAGTTTATGGGGAATTCTGAGTTATAAGCAAAATTCAACGTAAAAACATTACATGTTTCTTTCTTTGATTTTTCTTAATTCATGGTATCATAAATCATAATTTTTTCCATAGGAAAAGATAACCACTTATTTTGCCTTTATATTCTTAAGTGCATTTTATCTTATTATGTAATTTCAATACCAAATGCAATAGGTATAAACAGGTCGTGAATAAAGACAGATTGTAATTTTTGGTAGGCATACATCTCCGTGAGTAGGTGTAGATGTATGTAAGTGTGCATCTAGTAAATCTACTTGCCATAAACCTTTAGTGTACAATGGACATAGCACAGAATATTTTACAATAAAAAAGGGATATTGGGTGATCTGGCAAGGGCATTAATTAGAAGTTTGGGGAGAGTTGCCTACACAGTAGTACACCATTTTATTTGGTTAGCACAGGAAAATAATGTTATATCTTGGTTAAGGATAGAAGAATCTAAAGATCAGCAAGTAGTGCAGATGTGCATTCCCTTCCAGGGTATGCACATAATGCCCAAAGGCAAACTAGGACTCAGCTGATAATAAACTCTGCATGGAATGATGATGGTGGTTGGCACTCAGCAGGCAATTAATTTTTGTTGGGTCACTGAATAAGTAAATGATTGAACGAATATTGATAATTTATGCGTTTTATTAACACAAGGAATAGATGCTCATCATAAGCAATGTCCACCTTAACATCCACCAATCTAGATATCCTAGGGGGGAATAAAAAACCTTAGAGGTGGATTTAAGTGCACTTATTAACTAGTGGAACATGAAGATGGACCTACCACTTGATGTTAAATATTTGGGGTTACCCCTTCCGTCCAAGCCATGTCAAAGAACAGTATCGATGTGAACTGTAACTCTCTTGAAGACATGAGAAAATGGAAAGCATGCTGAAACAGCTTACAAAAGCATTGAATCTTTATGTGCCCGATAAGGCAAAATCAGGGCCATGACCATAGGTAAAATTATTCATAGTTCAAACAAGAAATAACAAATTCTTAGGGAAATTTCAAGACTCTAAATCTAAGGTCAAGAACTGGTAACTGCAAATTAAAGACAGGTAGGAACAGTAAGTCAGTTTCAGAAAGTTTGAGGTAATATCTTTAGGAGTTGCCCTTAGCAATTCTATTGAAAGAGCTAGGACCTACAACTGTGGGAACCCCGGGGTCTGTCCAATGGCATATAACTCCTGATGTCCAGCACCTCTGCTCTAAACCATTTGTGACTGTAAGTATAACACTTTTTCTTTGAATAATCTGTCTATTCTTATTGAAATTCCATCTTAAATTTCTGTTCCCTATAATGCATCTCAAATCAGGAAGAAAGAAATGAAAACTGTATTTGCATAGCTTCCAATTCAGAATTGAATTTTAGTTTCTTTCCCCAACTTTCTATTTTCACTTGGTTTTAAATAAATTCTTCAGACTGCACTTCTCCATCTCTTTTAACATTCAGTAACAATAGAACAAACAGTACCACTCTTAGGTGAAGCGGCAGAATTAGAAGGTGAAGTGGTTGCCTAGCAACATCACCTGTGAGTAATTAAGCATCTCTTGAGAATTGCTGAATTTGGCTTTAAATTCTTGGCCTTCTTACAAAGAGCTACTTAGACAAGTTGGACTCTGACTAACTATTGCATTGAAGATTATAATGCCCAAGCTGGGCAACCAAGTAAGAAGGTCTTATCACCAAAATTTGTTTTTTGCCAAGGCTCATGTCTCACTCCTTTCCTTGCGGTCATCTAAGACACAAACAAGTTAAGTACAGATGACTGTGACTGTCACAGATGAAAACCTACATCCCTTCCAAGTATTCACAATACAACACAGTTTTCTGATTCGTAGCCATCTTTTGTCTTAGTCTGCCTTAGGTCAGTGCTAAAAATATGTGGAAGTATCCAATGCAGGTGCTCTGACACTAAAGAAAGACATCTACACATAATAAAGTAGGTTTGAACACCTATATGATATTGGAAGCAAAATCAGTTTTCATCCAAATCTGAAGACTTATAAATCATTTCAAGCATTTGATATAGAAGGTCATCACATTTTATGACGCTTCAATCATCATGCTCTCAAGCAACGTCTTCAGAACACCTTTTCCTCCAAAAATGAATATTGTCATCAAAAAGCATCCTCTGAAATACATCAGGAGAACAAAGGCTTTAGGATGTTCTTGATTTTAAATAGATAGCTAAAGATACCTAAAACATCTTTACAGAATTACATATGACTTGTGAGACTCATATATATTAAAATACTCGGACTGTGGTATTTAAATAAGGTCAACACAAAAAGGGATAATAACAAACTATGTTTCATTTATAATGGCAGTAATTTTATAGTGAATAATGACATAAGTGTTAAAATTATCCAACAACTTCATGAAGTAAAAAGCAAGAAAATGTGAGGTAATGGTAGAGCTGAAAATTTAATAAAAGAAGGCTATGAAATAGGAGTTTTATTAATTTTTTTTTAAGTAGGCTTCACTCCCAGCTTAAAGCCCAATGCAGGGCTTGAACTTGAAACCCTGAGATCTGAGCTAAAATCAGTAGTCAGACATTTAACTGACAGAGCCATCCAGGTGCCCCAAGGTAGGAGTTTTAAATGTCTTTATTGTTAATAGGAAAAAGGATGCCATACCATCAATGATAAGGACATATCCATCTATAGTGAACAACTGTTCCATTATTAGCTTTTTAGAAAAGACAAATAAAATACTTTAAAATAATCATGTCCAATTTTAACATAAGGAAACACACTCATTTATAAAAGAGAAGCACAGTGATCTGATGGAGGGAACAAGGTGGATAAGGTGAAGTGTATATTTTAGAAAGATACAGTAGTATGAATTGTCAGTATCTAGTAGGTCTTGGAAAGCTTTGCCACTAAGGGAGCCAAAAAAGTTTTGAAAGCAATGGAATATAGCATCATTTTTAGAAGAAGCAGCTTGTCCCTAGCTTGTCAATGTCAGCCATAGGTCTGTTCCTAAGGAAATTGACACAGCTTAATGGTGACTTGATTAGTTATAAGAGATTCCAGGTGGTTTGGTGACATGCATCTTTTGGCAGACCCAGATAACTCACACATTTCAAATTTCTGAACAGTTAAGAAGCCAATACCTTGACATGGAATCAAGCACCAACAATATTGTGAAATACTACTCATGATATGTTTGCTCAATTTTCTACTAATTTTGGCATAAATACAGCCCATGTATTCCCTTGAAAAGGAAAAAAAAAGTTTTAGAAGATGACAGAAAAATGTGAGAAAACACACAGGATTTGGAGTTCTTGGTTTCAACCTTTACCTAATCAATAAAGATTTTATGATTTAGGGGTCATTTTTTAAACATTCTTTTATTTTGTTTAAAGCTTATTTATTTATTTATTTTGAGAGAGAGCGATAGTGGGCATGCATGCAGGGGAAGGGCAGAGAGAGAGACTTCCAGTCTCCACACTGTCAGTGCAGAGCCCAATGCAGAGCTTGAACTCACAAACTGTGAGATCATGACCTGAGCGGAAATCAAGAGTTGGACACCCAACAGAGCACGCCACCCAGGCACCTGTAGGGGTCATTGTTGAGATCTTACTCTGAATTTCACAATTCACAGATGGCACTAAAATACATAATTCATAGAATTGTGATCTGTATCTATACCTATCCATATATTGGACTCATTGCTTATGGTATATTAGTAATGAGGAGATTAATGTTATTAGCAGTATGTTATTTAATACTCCTTGGAGAAATCTTTATTGATCACTTACTCTATGATGAGTACCATGTTAGGTTCTGGAATCAAAAGGGTAAGCAAAAAATGCATCCTTAAGACACGTATATTTTAGTGTGGAGTTACCATGGTAAGCTACACATGGAGTTACCAGCTTTTTTTTGTTTTTAATAAGCAAATGACTGAACTAATGTCAATAATTTATGAATTTTATTTAAAAAAGGACAGATGCTTATCATATATAGTGCTTACCTTTTTTCTTTAATGTTTTTTTTTTTTTAATTTTTTTTTCTTCAACTTTTTTTTTTTTTTTTTTTTTTTTGGGACAGAGAGAGACAGAGCATGAACGGGGGAGGGGCAGAGAGAGAGGGAGACACAGAATCGGAAACAGGCTCCAGGCTCTGAGCCATCAGCCCAGAGCCTGACGCGGGGCTCGAACTCCCGGACCGCGAGATCGTGACCTGGCTGAAGTCGGACGCTTAACCGACTGCGCCACCCAGGCGCCCCAATGTTTATTTTTAAGAGAGAGGGAGTGCGAGAGTGCAAGTGGGGAAGGGCAGAGAGAGAGAGGGAGACACAGAGTTCAAAGCAGGCTTAGGCTCTGAGCCCTCAGCACAGAGTCCTATGTAGGGCTCGAGCTCACAAACAATGAGATCATGACCTGAGCCCACATCAGGCACTTAACCGACTGAGCCACCCAGGCACCCGTTCAGTGTCTACTGTAATATCCATCTATCTAGCTACCCTGAGGGAAGAAATGTAGAGGTGGATACAAGTGCAGTTATCAACTAGTGGGACAAATAAAGCATTTTTGGAGCTAAGTCATTTCATCAGCTGCACATTTTAATAAGTGGCTGGGTTAACTGTGTCTTAAAGATATGAATTCACTCTCTAGCCTTTAGAACTACTTCCGAGGTATATGTAATATGCTTGATTTTTGTACCTCCTATGATAGGTATTTCCAAGACTTGCCACTCCGAGGAAGGTTCAGACAGCCTATCAGTCTCTCTTAGCATCTCTGTGTGAGAACTAGTGGTTACTTCAAGTCACAGCCTGTTCTACAGAGTTGGCAAAACTAATTGCAAGTGAAAGGCTACTGGAGGTTCTGGAAATGCATTTTGGACTGAGCTATGAATTCTATCAAAATCTATCGGGGTGCTACCCAGCCATTAATAAAGTAGCATTTGTTTCTGTTTGTATTTTGTCCCCTGCGTTTATATTTTATTTCTAAACCTCAGAAGTGAGGAGAGCAGAGTGATGATATTAGTACCCAATACCACCTCAAACCCAACTTTTATGATTATAAATTATTTACAAGGGAGCACTTTTCCTTTTTTAGACTCAAGAAATTTTCACTAACATAATCACAAAGGGAATAAAATAAAATCACTTCTGTACTAAAAAAAAAAAAAAACAAAAAAATGGTAGGATGAATGTTTTCATCATAGACAAATTAAGCCAGGGATGCATTACCATAATAATAATAATGAGGAGTACTTCATCATGAAATAAATAACTGATGAGAAGTAATTCTAAGAGATAAGAAATGATTTTGAAAGTAAAATTTTTTTATAATAGCAACATCAGAATATATTGAATATTTCAAATTTCAATACCATTGTATGAGTTAAATATTTTTGAAAAAAACACAACAGAAAGAAAACATTTAAAAACATTTCAAATAAATTTGTTTTAATAAAACTTTTTATAATATTAGTTTATAATCTTCTATAAGGCCATTTGCCTAGTGATGCCAAAAAAGCAACTTCATATTTTAGATGTTTTAGTGAATATATTTCCTTTTATAATGGGTGGTAATTGGTTAACAGCTACACATGTTAACAGATTTTCCTATTGCTGGAAAAGTCAGCAGTTCAATTGAATGACTTTTATGCATGTAAAAAGGTCTTTTTTTCACGTTTACATTTAAGGGGTCAATCTAAGGATTTTTTTATGTGTTCATTAATGTAAATATTCTTCTTTCAAATGGAATAGCACATTTACTTATTTTTATTCTGCTATGGAAATTTTCAAAAATATACAAAAGGAAAAAGAATAACATAATAAATTCCCAGATACCTACTGCTCAGCTTCAAAATACCAATATCTTTGTCAATATTGTTTCATATATCTCTCCACCATATATTTGTTTTTTGTGTTTGTCATTCACTGGAGTATTGCAAAGCAACATTCCCAAATCATATCATTTAACCATAAATACTTCATTGAGAATATATCTCTAACTCATAGGGATTTATGTTTTTAAAAAATAATCGTACCATGATCATACTTTACAAAATTCATAAAATGTTTATATCAGGTAAGACACAGTCCATGCTAAAAATTACTCAATGAATTTGCCCAAGAAGAACTTTAAAGTTCTTCTTGAAGAGGATTTATTTGATGGAACTCATGTATTCCATTGTGTGATCTCACAATGGAATTGCAGCACAGAGGACTACACTGAACTTTCAAACACTAGCGCCAATTTATTTTAAAGATTTATTTAAATTCTAGCTAGTTAACATGTATGGTAAAATTGGTGTCTTGTAGAATTTAGTTATTCATCACTTACATATAACACCCAGTCTAGCTCTAATCTTTAAAGATTAATTAGACTTGCATCTCGCTTCTTGGAGAAGAAGTACAATTACCTTGTTCTGATATGACATGTGGATATCATCATCAGGTACAGCATCTCTGTGTACTAGATTTGTTTAGGTATCACTCCACATTTCACAGCCATGTCTGTTATGGCTTGTCCTGCTCCCTGGCCTGTGTAGCATCATCAAAAATCCACACCGTTCTAGTGGTTCCAGAGCCAGCTTATTGCAGCTGCCACTCCCTTCTCTACAGACCTAGAAGCTGAAGAGGCTCCAACCTATCAGGGGCACCTAAAAAGTTCGTACAAAATACAGGCGAGCAAAGGAGGAAATATTCAATGGGGCATTTTAATATAAAGTTGGAGGACTTAGGCTACCAGATATAAAGATTAACTGAAAGTGATTTGGTGTAAACCTGTGTATATTAGTGAAAAGATAGACAAGGAGATCAATAAGACATAATGGAAAGTCTGGAAATAGTCTTAAACATAAATGGACACTTAATTTGCTACAAAAATGACAGTGAAATGTAATAGGGAAAAAGTTTTTATCAAAGTATTGGCTATCTACGATGAAACAACTATCCTTAATTTTGTGGGATAAACAAAAATAATTTAAAAATGAATCATGATGGTGAATTTGCAAAATAAAATAATAAGGCTTCCAGGAGCAAAAAATAGGAACGTGTCTTCATAACCTTAAGGTAGAAACATAGTTTTCTTTTTGCAAGCAAGGCACAAAATTCACACACAAGGAAGGAAAAGATTGCTCAATTATACTACAGTAAGATCAGGAATTATTGCATACTATTTACAGAGTGAAAAATAAAGTCATAAATTGGGGGAAGATACTTAACAAAATACTTATAAAGAACTTACATGTAGTATTTATTAAGAATTTCTGAACATCAATAATAAAACAAACCAGAATATAAAAATGTGTAAATAAACTTTAATAGGCACATCACAAAGGAGTATGTCAAAATGTTTAAAAATAAAGAAATATGTTCAAACTTATTATTCACCATGGAAATGCGAATTAAAATCACAATATGAATCTTTTATATCCACAGAAATGGTTAAATTTTTAAAAATCAATAATACAAAGTGTTAGCAAAGATTTCAAGTAGCTAAAATTCTCATTCCCTGCTAGTGGAATATAAATTAGTATATCCACTTTGGAGAGCATTTTGGTGGCATCTACAAAAGGAAGATATATATAACATAAAACCCAGTAATTTCACTTTTAGGTGTGTATCCAAAATATTCATAAATCTCAGTCTCTAAATGTGTGTATGTATGTATGTATGTATGTATCTATCTATCTACCTACCTACCTACAACAAAATATATGGAACCTTTGAAAGCAGCATATTTTTGCCGCCAAAATTTTCAAGGAACCTAGATGTCCAACAACAGTAGAATGATATGTGGATTATTCATGCAATGGAATTCTACACTATAATAATAATAATAATAATACCTACCTAATACTACTACCTAATGGATAAAAACTCAAAATGTTGATTGTGAAGTGATAGATTCAAATGATACATAGTGCGGTTAGTGACTGCGATAGAGGAGTAAATGATATTGTTGTATTTATAAAGCCTGTTGGTGATATACTGTTGTGTTTATTTTGTGGTCATAAACAAAATTTATACTGAAGACTTTTCAACTGGTTCTTTGTTTATGTTAGAAAGCAATTAAACGTGTATAAAAATATTTTAAATAATTTCCTAGTTAAATTGTTTTAAATCATGCTTACATCATAGTTGATGAGTGGAATTAGAATTATAGGAAAATGAGTGATCTTTCTCCTTTGATTTCACCATCATCCCAAGGCACAAGCGTACATTCTTTGGGAAATGAGAACTTTTAAAAATACTTTTAAATGAAGAATTTTGAAAGGTAGCCTATAACTACAGATTTTCCCAGAAGCACTCATTTGAAATAAATGCTGGTAACTTGAGGATTCATAGATGTGTTTTGCTTCTTACCAGAGGCTTAATTTTGTTAGATATAAATAGGCTTCTCAGCCTTTATCAGTTATTTTAGCCATCTTCTCAGATGGCATTCCAACCTTGTTGTGCCCAGTTTGGTCGGGGTATAATCACACTACTCCGTTCCCCTGAACTCAACAATTACCTCATCCAGTGATAAACCTGTGAGTTACACTAGGGATTATGCATACTTTTTCACAAAATCTGGCCTGATGTATTTCCTTGCCTAGGATTTTTCAGAATGAATCTACTTAGAAAGACCCTCTCTGGTTTCAACACGTGACTATCAACTCAAATATTCCTGCTCAGGTAAAGAAACCAATGACAGCTTCAGTTCCTCAAGTTAAGTATCAGCTGCATAACTTTTAGATGGTGAAACTGAGTGGTGAAATTGATTGTTAATTCAGAACCAGATTTACGTACATAAAATCAAAAGTTTATGTACAAATAATGTATAGTTGTACCATAGGTTTAAGGCGAGAAATGCCTATTAAAACAGATGTCTATTTTCAATTAAATAGGTACTTCAAGTATTCATACAGTCTTCACTAGGTTTTTGGAAAATCATTCTTAATTGATTTCTCAGCTTCAGTCTCCCCATATTGTGGAGCTATCCTAGACATTGGATTTAACATTGCAAATTTTGTCCTTATTTGAAATTTTTTTCTTTGAATGTGAAAAACTTATGAAATTATTGTAAGATAACAAACCCCTAAAATCTATTACTTATTTCTTTAAACTTGAAAGGGAGTGCTAAGAAAATGATTTTATATAAGTGTCAAATATGCAAGGTATGCTACTGGAAAGCATATAGCATGTTTTAAATTACATTAAATATACTAATAAGGCCCAAAATATAAAATAAAAGTACATAGAAATGTATGTGCTGGGATAAACAGTATTCATTAAATGAGAACAATTTTGCTTGTGAATAAGAAGACTACATATTAAAGAGTTAAGATATTAAATGTCCCCAAAGTACACTTTTTAACATGATTCCAATTAAAAGGCATAATTCCAATTTAAAAAATGGCTTGGCTTGCATAGTTTGATTTGCTATGACGCTGGAAATAAGCGATCCCTATTCTCTTGGGTTCTACATTTGTCTCTATGTATTTCCTTTCTTTATCCTACATAAAAAAAAATAGATCTAGATTCTCCAGTATTCAATGGGGAGCTCCTTGGGAATTACTGATTGTAACATAAACCACCATCAGAGGGTTTTTAATCATTTCTTTCTCTAACACTGTAGCAGTTGCTTTATCAACCCAATCATAGATGAATGGCTTGTGAAGAGAAGTTAAAACATATAATAAAGACTTGTAGCATTATAGTCATTAGTAGTTCAAGTCTCTGTGTCTTTACCATTTCACAATATTTTTTCATTTGGCCTTTTTAAAAAAAATCAGTTTGGCTATATATAATTCATGAGCCACAACTTTCTGGCCTTTGTCTTATTTCAATTTTTCTTTTTTTCTTTTTCTTCTTTCAATATGATTCCTGAATTATATTTGATAATATTCCATGATTCTTCCTTATGGCATAAGTTCTTTATAGAATTCTTGAAAATGCACTCAGCCAAATTCACACCCAAATTCCCCAGTAAAGCTCAAATTTGTGGAATTTTTATAGTTTCAAAAAACATACAAAAGTTTGATCTTTTGATATCTATATTCATATCTATAAAAATCGATGAAGTAAAAATTCATGTAAGTTACTGTGCTAGGCATTATGAGCAACACAAAGGTGGAAAAAAGACAGGCATATTGCTTGTATGTTTCTTAGAATCTTACTGATGCCTCGAAATGAAGCAAACAGCTCCTCTTAGTTGTGAGAGCAAGTCATTTTGCCCACCATATGTTATCTTTACATGTATTTTGTGTAATTTTAACTTGAAATACATGAGAGAAGAATTTATAATTTGGGGCACTTCTTTTGCCAGAAACAATTTGGAGCCATTTCAAGGTATCTTGTGAAAATCTTATATATACTTTCTGTGCTGAAAATATGATAATCTTTGTAAGTAAGGCCTCTGGGTCATATATATAAATATGGAAACAGAATAGTTCAAGAAACTATTGTGACCATAATTTTATAGATGTGCTTCATTCATTGTACTGTTAGAAAAAAATGCTATTTTGAGTCTTTGCTGACAGCTGCCTGTAGGCAAACTATTAGTGCAATCAGTTAAGCCAAAACATCAATCATAACTGCTTTTTAAGACAATCATTTTGGAGCTTTTACAAACATTCTTAAGTTATGCCAATCTATATTTAGGGATTCTCCTTCTCTATTGGGCCCCAATTCCATATTCAATGATAGAGAATAAATATTGTTTATCTTTGGGAATTAAATATGATGTACACTTCTCAAAACTTATTTCTTATGCATACAATTGGAGTATGTGTACAAGTTGAGTATCCTGTTATCTTGAAGTTTTCTGTCTTTAGCCCAAACATGTTGATATGAAATATACAGCCTCTAAAATGTCCACTACAACCCACCTCAGCCATAAGGAAAATAAAATAAAATCTAGGAATGCTCAGGTGAACTTTGCTTACACACAAAAAAATGATTTTTCTCCTGAGAATTTCTGTAACTCTCCTTTGTAACTCCAATGCACTGTTGAGGGCTTCCACTCTTCTGTTATCTCCCACTGAGCATGTGGCTCTGGCCATGGATACAGTTCCTCTTGACAGGTGCAATAGTCTCCTTCTAAATATCACTGCTATTCTTTTCTAGAGGATTATGCTCACTCTTTCTCACCTCTTTCTCCTCCCTCCCTCCTCCATTCCTTGTCCTCTTTTCTCTCTCTTCTGCCTCCCTGTCATTACATTCTTCCTTCAGGAATAGAAACTCCACTGCTGTTTCTTGATAAATAATTAAGTCCCCCATCAGTCTCTACAGCTGTATCACTGTCCACAGAGGACAATGGGATCATGGCATTCAGCTTGTATGCTACCTGTCAGTGAAATAAGAGACCACATCTTTCCTTTTTGTTCTTCTTTTTCTTAGGCTGTTCCAGTATAATGTTCTTTGTGGATAAGGGTTTATAATTTTGTGGGTTTTTAAAAATATTTTAAAGTGTTTTTACACACTCCTTTCTGCAGACTTTGTTGCTAACTTACTGATTTACTCATAGGCCCTAAGTCCTTATTCTTGGCGTGAGTCCTCTCCTGGAAAATATCACATTTGTAGTCATGTCAACTTTCTTGGGCCAATATATCAGTTTGGCAATCAAGCCTATGTACATCTAAATCCTACTATTGGACATAACTGACTTAATTTTTAATCTCTATCTGCATATATTTTTGAAAGGAAAAATAATAGAGTTTATCAATGTCAAATAGAGCCTAGGGATAGATATATTTCTTTATCAATATATTGTAATACACCAAAATGGTAATTACTCTTTCCTAAACAATTTTTAATGCCTGTGTTATTTAATGCAGCTTCTCTTGGTGGTATAATAAAACATCATTGATATATAATATAATCAGCATCAAATTTGTTTTAACATTTAAATTATCATCTCAATAATAATATTATGTTTGAATTTCAACTGTAACTATTAAAAAGTAATGCTAGTGACATTCACAAAAAAGAAGATTTTGCTATTGTCTCAGTTATATGAATTCTTATAGAAATATCACAGCATATAATTCACCAAAAAATTATAAAGAAATTCAGAAGTTAAAGGAAAAAAAAAACCTTCAAATTCTTTAAACATAAATTGTAATAATTGTTGGGGGTGATGTACATGATATATATTAGTTTGAACAAGGATATTTCAATGTTTATTTTCTACATTTAACATTTGTTAACCTGCTTACATCTCAGCATGGAAAGAAGTCATTCTAAGCTGCCTATTTTTCTCCACAATCAGATACCATATTACAAAGTGTTTTTTTCAAAGTGTTTTATTTTTTTGAGTTTTATAATTCAATCATTTTTTTTGAAATTTTTTTGCTAGTGAATATTGAAATCATCTCATATGTTTGCTTCAGTCTCCCCTTGCACCAATTAAAAAAAAAAGGCAAATGCAACAACAAAGCAAAACTTCCATTATAACACTAATATTCTTAGGGAAAACCGTATTAAAACTTCTACTCTGTGGAAAATATTGGTTTTGTTAATGCTTATAGTACTTATTACCTAATAGTATATAATTAATAGATATGTGCCTTCATGTAAAAGAAGAATATGGTTGTTCATGTTGTTTTTGTCATGTCTCCCTTTTTAGTTGTTTTAAATTGATGGTCATAAAAAATTTAAAAAAAAAGGGGGTGGGGCTCCTGGGTGGCTCAGTCGGTCAAGCGTCTGACTTCGGCTCAGGTCATGATCTCATGGTTTGTGAGTTCGAGCCCCGCATCAGGCTCTGTGCTGACAGCTCAGAGCCTGGAGCCTGTTTCGGATTCTGTGTCTCCTCCTCTCTCTGCCTGCCCCCCTCCCCATGTTCATGCTCTGTCTCTCTCTGTCCCTTAATAATAAATAAATGTTAAAAAAATTTAAAAAAATAAATTGATGGTTATATACAGAATGGTCAAGGGCAACAACTATCAGAAAATGTAAACCAAAATAAAAAAAAATAGATGGAAAAAAAAACCTAGATATATAAGTGCATTAATGAGATTTGTAAGTGCAGGAATAAAGGGGTATTTATCCTCAGTAGCAAAGCCACAGCATTGCACATTTATGCTTTACTAAACTGCACAGGAAGTTTTGTGTTGAAAGGGCTTTGGGGAAAAAATTCTTGTATCAACTTTGAATTAATATTTATATTCTTATTTTTTGCAGCATACTTGGAAAATGAATTTTTCATTAACATTAATCCAGACTATTTAGAGCAATTGCTAACTTGATATATACTATATTTTGTCTTTTGAAATGTGTCTTTCCTAGGACACTTATTTTGTTTAGTACCTTAAAACAATTCTATTCTTTCTTTTTGCCATTCACCAACCTGTTTTAATCAGCTTAATTTGTCCTAATTCTGATTGTATCTGAATGTCTCAAGACTACATAACTTCCCTTTAAAACAGCATATGCTTATAAAAAAGGAACTCCTTGCCATTTAGTTTCAAAAGAAGAAAACATTTACTGTACTAGACCTTACAGTAAGAACATATGTCAAATTGTTTGGATTTTTGTAAAACATCAGGTTTTTAAATCTGTTTTTAAAAGAATGTATACTAAATCTCTCAATTCCATAAGTAGGTGGTTGTTCTTGAGTTTTCTTTTCACAATAGCTTAAAAGAGCATTTGAGCAAAGATCCAGATACAACCGATTTAACCGTGATTGCTTGAAATGATTTCATTCTTTCTGCACACCTCTGGTTATACATGATGTTGCTGATCCTTGATGTTCCATTGTGAAGATATGGATCAATGCTTTAAGAAATGCAATGTGATAACAATGTGAAAAAAGGAATAATTTAAACAATATGCTTCCATCAAGGCAAACATGGTGTGTGTGTGTATGCACATATATATGAGTTTATAATGTATTAATAAATGATTATTCAAATTACTTTTTTGTGTCATCTTTGCACAGAGGCTATGCTAATCTCTGAATGATTTAATTTTAGAATATGTGCTGCCAAAGCAAGTACCATTGAAATTAAGTTTTAAATTAGGAAGGATACTATAAGTTGGAAAAATAAATGAATGTAAAATTCACTGAAAACATTATAGAAATAGAACAGAAAGTCTTAAGACTTGAATTGACCTCTATCTGTCAATGATTTAAAAATCAGTAGCTTCACTGAAGTTCTTTCTTCTGAGTTCCAACAATATATCCACTGTCACTGGATATACCACGTAAGGCTCAAAATAAATTTGTAAGAAACTACAAATCTTTCATACTTTATTACACATAGCCCCTGCTTACTCCTCATAATAACCTTTAACAACTTTAACTAGTTCTCAAGGGATCATCTATCTCATTATTTTGCACACCTTAAGCTATAGACCTAGTCAGTCATTCCTCAGTCCACGGAAATTAGTCCAGAAGACAGACACCTGGCTCAAAGAGACCCAGTAAGATCCTCCTCGATACGTTTATTTTAATTGGGGTTTCTTCCTCTGTGATCATCATCTCCAAATTACAGGCAGCCGTATTGTCATCCATTATTGGGAACTGTTTGCGAATTAGGCTATGCAAATAAATCAGATCCAAGATATGTAGAAGGAGAAATAGCAACTTGAAGATATTAGTTCTAGCAGTGACCATAGTCTGATTAAGTCTTGAAAATATCAGAGAAATGGATCAATTGATTATGTTTAAAGTGAGGTCTATCTCTTGCAACTGAGAAAATCACATCATTACCACTCACTGTTACCCACAAACTTATTCCTCCCTCTTTATTAATAATGGGGTGTGATGTTACCATCTTTGTTTTCCCTACTAACCTCTGGTTTGACCTTGGACAGACTTTGAGTATAAAGTTTTTCATATGTTAAAGGGAAAATACAATATTTATATTCCAGCATTGTTTTGAGGGTAAAATGAATCCACTGCCTGCACTGCAATAGTAGTTATCCACCCAGGTGACTAAGAATCATCTTTGACTTTTCTTGGCCATTCATTACTTTGTATCATTCTGCTTACATTCCTTTTAATCCACTCTTCCTTCACTCTTACTGATTCAGTTCTAAGTAAGTACATCTTGTCTGGGAGCCTGGGTGGCTCTGTCCTCGGTTAAGCCTCCGACTTCGGCTCAGGTCATGATCTCACAGTTTGTGGGTTCGAGCCCGGCATTGTGAGCACAGAATGAGGTGTGACTAGGGACTAGAGCACAGAATAAGACAATTTACCACAATCAGGCTTCCTTCAAGTCAATATATATGTATATTTCCAAAACACAAATCTTTTCATACCACTCCCTTTTTCCCTTAGAAACTTTATTCTGCTTTCCATCATAAGAATAAAATTCAAACTTCTTTGTGGACAATGAATCCCCAGCTTGTAAACTTTTACCTGTTGACGCTACTGCATATGTTACATTCTGTTTCCTAAATGTTTCTCATTTATCTCTGTAGATTTACATATGTTTTCCCCCATGCCGAAAATACCATATTCTCATCTCAACTCCTTCTGTTTCTTTTCATGGGATGTAAGGCAAGAAAAAAAAAAACAACTCAAAAACAAAACAATTTTACTTCATTTAGTTTTGGTAGCCACCTTCTCACTATTCAACAGTTGTGCTAGGCATTATTGTAATTATATCTTTCTCCCTTAGCAAGCAAGTCAACAACCTCTATGTTTACATCTATGAATATTTAGCACTAAGCTTAACAAATAATACAATAGAATCCAATTTGGATCCCTGCAGACAATCTTGTCATTTTCATGGTATCATGTTGTCAACTTGGATTGAACATCTATTTATAGTTCTTCCCCATTTAACTTGTCACCTTCACTATAAATAGCTTGCAAAATGAAGTAGAGAATAGCTGTTGATTTTTGATATATCCTTTGAAGAATTATCTCCCAGTTATGTCTAAAAATGTCCATGGACTAGTTGAGATTTTCTAAATATGTACTCTCTTCCTCTTTCTAAATATACTCTCTTCCTCTTTTTCCACCCATTTCCTATGCTATTATTTTTCTACCCTTGAACCTTGGTTTCACTCAGTTAACTATTATTCTTAATATAGACTTTCATTGAAACAGAGTGCACATTGTAAAACATGCACTAATTTAAGAACATACTTTTAATCATTATTATAAATGTTCAAAACTACCCCCACGAGATCAGTTTTCTTATTATCCATATTTAATTGGTGTGGAAATTGATTTAAAGATATATTAATTAATTTGCCCAATTCTACACAACTGGTAATCTCTAGGAAGATAGCAGTAGTCCCCAAGGAAACCAGTGAAATGTCTCCTTTATTCCTTGCTTCTGTTCTAGGTCAAGTGACCAATAAGACAAGGGAGTCATAGAAGCTATGCCGTCACTTTTGTTAATGATGAAAGCTAAGTTGGAAGACATTGCTTATGTTTACAGGTAATTAGATCTGTTAATAAGGGCTGCGTGTGTAGGGCTGTGATTGGCCCAGGACAGGTCCACCCAAATAAGTTAATGTCATGACAAGGAGGAGCAAAGAAGGTAGTCCACTCATTTCAAAGATGTTTCCACAAGGAAACCAGGATGAAACCAAACTATGCAGTCCCAGTGTATTATTTAAAAATTTATCAATAAGATATGGTTTTCTACCTCTTTCAAGGCATAATGAGAGAAGTACCAGAAAGACGAGTCACATAGTAAAATCCTTTACACATCGCAGGGGTTGCAGGGTGGGGCTTCAGGAGTAAAGAAGTATTGCTTCCTAACAATGATTACTTCACATATGTTTTTTTCTTACACCTTTCTGCATACCCCATTATGCTGAGCTGATGACTTTGCTTCATACTTCACCGACAAATATTAATAGCTAACACTTATACTTACTTGGGGCCAAACACTGTTCTAAGAGCTTTACATAGATTAACTCTTTTAATGAAATGGAAGCAATCAGGCAGAAACTCCCTCTGTTACATAATGCCAAATCTAAAAAACTTCTTCTCTTCCTACTTGTATAATCTTTCTTTAATGTTACAGTGGATAAATTTTTCTGCCTCTATAATGGCCAAACACACAATTCCAAACCCATGCTCATGCTTTGGATCAAATCTGCCCTTACTTTCTCAAGAACTTTGCTCCTGAAATTATTTTATTTTTATGACTGAATCTTTAATAATTTCCTTCCTCCTCAAGTACAACTATTGCTTCTCCATTTATAAAATAGTTTTACACAAATTATATATTTTGTAGGGCTGATGAAATTTCTGTTGCTATTTCCTCAACTCTTCTTCATCTGGCCTCAATTGACTTGCTTGTCAACCATTCTAATGACACCAATTTTATCAGACTCAACAGTTTCCATGATATAAAATCTTGTCTTTTTCTCTTGGCATCATTCTTTTATTTTGTTAAGTTTGTTTATTTATTTTGAGAGAGAGGGGAAGAAGAGCAGGAGGGAGTGGGGAGAGAGAGGGAGAGAGAAAATCCCATGCAGGCTCTGCACTGACAGCATGGAGCCTGATATGGGGCTTGAATCCACAAATCTGTGAGATCATGACCTGAGCTGAAATCAAGAGTCAGAGGCTTAACTAACTGAGCCTCCTAGGCGTCCCTCTTTAGGCGTAGTTCTTAATCTTAGCATCATTTTTTTTTCATTTAGAAATTTATCTCTCTTATAGTACATTTCTTTTTTGATACAATATGCTGATCTAACAGTATTTTCTCTTATTTATTTTTTTAAATATTTTACTCACTTCAATATTTTTGCTGTGCCCTCCCCCTAATAACTAAATCTAAATGTTGGGATGTCCTGGAATATACTTCTAGGCCTGCCTTCCCCTAATGATTTTAGAGTCATCTAGACTAATATGTCCTCAAAATATTTGTCTGATAAGGCCTTACACTCTGTTTCAAAATAGTTTTTCTAACTACTTTCTTAATATTTCCCATTGTTTTTTTAATGTTTATTTATTTATTTTTAGAGAAAGACTGTGCATGCAAGCAGAGGAGGCGCAGAGAAAGAGAGGGGTGAGAGGTGAGAGAGAGAATCCCAAGTAGGCTCCATGCTGTGGAGAGCACGGTGTGGGGCTTGACCTCACAAACCGTGAGATCATGACCTGAGCCAAGATCAAGAGTCAGACACTTAAACAACTGAACCACCCAGGTACCCCATTGCTGTTTTAATACTAGCATGCATCATACCTAAAACTTGATTGTCCTTCCCTCAGAACTGCTTCTCCCTGAATTCTTTCTATCTTAACAAATGGCCCCACCATCAACACAGAGGCTGAAGCAAAAACTATGATGTCTTCATTCCATTTTTTCACTGAACCGTCATGTCCTGTGCAAACACAAGTCCTTTCAGTTCTACCAAAATATAGTTCAAACCCATTTTTTTTCATTTCTACTGCCACTTTCTTTATCTAAGTCACACAGATTTATTGCAATAGCCACCTAACTGCATCCTCTGTTGTCCCTTCTGTACTTCTGCAATTAGTCAGGCCTTCACATGGTTTTAAGAACAACCATTTAAAAATGTATTTTGTTACTTTCTGAAAAAAAAAAAAAAAAAAGACTACTAATTAGAGAAAAAATGTAAACAACTTTTGTGAGCTACGTTGTTTCAAATATTTACTCACTGAGTAAATTTGGGTTTTCATATGACCTTGTATTTTTTTGGTTCATATACATTATGTTCAGAGAGTCCTTCTCTGGCCACATTCCATAGTATTCCACCCATCAAGTCACTTGATTTCATTAAGTTCCTTCATACTGCTTATTTACTCTCTGAAGTTAGTAAGTTGGTGTACTTTTTGTTTACATATTTTGTTGTCTCCTCCCACTAAAATATAAGATCTAAAACATCAAGGACATTATCTGCTTTTGACATTACCATATCTCCAGTGGTGGTAAAACAAGCGTGGCATATGGTAGGCAATAAATAATATTTTATTAGGCAAATGGATGAATATGCATAGTATAGTAATTGGAAGAACACATGCAAAAAACATCTTCACTTTTGCTAATGTCATTGGAAAATAATTATTCATCTTTTGACATTGTGCTAATGTTTTTATAATGAAGGTTTACTACTGTAGTCATGTGCAGTCAGAAGACATATATGTGTTTGTAATATTAGTTTTCAAAAAGTGTACTTTAAGATGAGAGATTGTGTAAAAGAATATATAAAAGGGAATTTAAAAAAATCAAACAAAACCAATAAGTGTTATGTGCTTGAGGAGAATATTAAAACACTGAATCATAAGCTATTTACTTATTAGATATATGTTTTGAGTCTTCTGAGATTTTATGCGTTATTCATTATTATAAACACAATAATGGACAGACAACAAGTAATGTTAAGCTTACATTCACAACTTGTAGGTGTTCTTAGTGTTGATGATTCTTAAAGACAATGTAAACAATATCTAATATATCTGTGATATGCAATCTGATTTCTAATTGGAATTACATATACAAGCCAATATGTGATTTTCTGAAAGCATATTTCAACAAAACTGAACACAATTATTATTTTAAAATTAAAAATTAAATTTGGATTTTTTCCCCTTCTCTCTAATTTAATTTTTCATACATATAGTTAAGGAAACACTAAATCATTAGCTTCGTTTATACGAATTTCTGTGATAAATAAACATCTATCTCTGTATCTAAGTGTCTATCCATCATCTATTTGTCTATCATCTATCTCTACCTTATTTCTCATACCCATTCTTTTTTTTTAAATGAAGTGTAATGTTATATTACAAATGTTATATTAACAAATGATATTGCCGAAGAGAAAAATAGTGATTTATGATTGATTACAATTCTCAGTTTTTATTTGCTCTCCTTCTTTAGAAATAAATCGGCAATTCTACTGGGGAACTACCACCCCCATACAAACTCATTCCATTCTTAAGCAAAGATGACTCTAGGAGTAGATTCAATTGGCTTATTTCATCAGTACTTCCTACTTTCAAACTAAAATAATTAGGAGTAAATTAAAAATCCAATCAAAAGAAAATGGGTCCTCTATGAAGAAAAAAAAGTCTTTCCTTGGGAAAGAGGTCATAAAAGTAGGAAATATAAGAAAGTTTCAATTCTTTTGCCTCCAGGGTATAAGGGGAAAAAAGCAAGGAGAGAGGAGCCTTTGAGGAGTCTGAAGATAAAAATCATCAAGGAAATGATGGACAGAAAATTTTTGCAAAAATAATTCTCACTAAAAAACTGACAAAAATGAAAATTGAATAAATAAAAGTAATATGAGCATATGGAAAATGAAATAAAATTCCCTTGTAGAATAATCTTTGAAGTTCCATGTTGTAATGAAGTTCAATACATAGCAGAGTATCTGCTGCATACTCTATGACATTTACATCAATATTTCCTCTACTCAGCTATTTATTAGCACAAAAATTTGTGGGATTAGGTAAATGTTTACAAGAAGGAAGGCAGAAATTTAAGAATAAATAATCTTAATCACAGAGATAGCTATCAGAAATAACTTTTCCTAAGTTTCATTATCTTCTCCAGTAAGAATATAACATATTTCAACCCATTATTGTATGACTTGCAGTTCCATCCTGATGACATTGGATCCATCCATGCCTGAGAGAAAAAATAACATCAACCACATCTTAACAGATAATTTAAGAGTCATTGCATGGTTCCACCAGTTCTCCAACTTTTTTGTTCAGGGCTAAAAATATAATATGGAAAGTAGGAGCTCCTAGTTTCTAGATAAGACACAAGGAGAAGATCTACAGTTGATTCAGGGTAACCTCTAGCTGATATGTAGCATTTGTAAGTCTATATTGCTGTTATTTTATTTTATTTTATTTTAATATTTCATTTTATGTTTATTTTTGAGAGAGAGAGCATGCAAGTCGGGGAGGGGCAGAGAGAGAAAGGGACAGAGGATCCAAAGCAGGTTCCATGCTGACAGCAGAGACTCCAACGCGAGGCTCAAACTCACAAACTATGAGATCATGACCTGAGCCAAAATCAGATGCTTAACGGACTGAACCACCCAGGTGCCCCATATATTGCTGATACTTTAATGTTATGTGTTACCATAGTAGAGAGTACTAAGTCTAGAGCTGTTTTTGAAAATTTGATGTATTTGGATTTTTTCATGGTTTTCCAGGATAGTAGCTGAGGTAGATGATGATGATGATAGATGATAGATAGGTAGGTAAATAGATAGGCAGATAGATAATAGATAGACAGATAGACACACACAGACAGACAGATGGCCAGGGATAAAGCTAATTATATTTGTGAATGGAGAACCTTTTAACACATGTCAATTTAAAATTTTTTTCATTAGAAATGCTTAATTAATCCTGAATGACCATCATCTCTATTTTCTTAAGTAACCCAATGAGTTTCTTACCTTGGTAGTTTTGAAAATTAAGTTAAATACAAATCATAATTTAGCCCTCTGGATGAATCCTATTTGGTACATACCTATATTAGTGAGCCAACATATTTGAAGTCAGCAGACTTTAGATTAATACACTGGGCTTAAAACCTAAAAACTATTTTTGCTTTGGCATGTTATTAACCTGCTCTGAGGCAATCTGCTTATTTCTGAAACAAGAATAGTATTTGCACAGCATAGTGTTGTGAGACTTCAAGGACATAGGAAGGCCAGTAACTAGAGTTTAGTGATCTAGAAGTTCCTCTTGGATAAAGCGATAATTAGGTTATGGCAGGAGAGTATGTGGAAGTTGGCCAAGTGAATCTGGAGTGGGAGCAGGAAATAAATGGATGAAGGCTGGGAATCAGAGATAATAAAATCCTGTCATACGGCTATAGTATGAAGTTCAGAGGAAGTTGAAAGTAGTCAATAGAAGAGGCAGCAAGAATAGAGACCTATGAATTTAAAAAAAGGCGGGGGGGGGGGGTTGGTGCCTGGGTGGCTCAATTGCTTAAAATTCTGACGGGTTCAGGTTATAAGCTCACGGCTCATGAGTTGGAGCCCTGTGTTGAGGTCTGTGCTGACAGCCTAGAGCCTGGAGCCTGTTTTGGATTCTGTGTCTCCCTCTCTCTCTGTCCCTCTCCCACTCGTGCTCTGTCTCTCTCAAAAATAAATAAACATTTAAATAATAAAAGAAAACAAAAGAATTGGGACCTGTAAACTAAGTTCAAGAGTTTTTAGGTACTAATCTAAGTAAATGTCACGGAAGGATTTTAAGCTCTGACAAGGTCAAAATTTTGGAAAATGTTTTTCCTCACTCTCAATAAAAAAACCAACCAACCAAACAAACAAACAAACAAAGGATTCTGGAGAAGAAAGACTAGAGGCTGATAAACTAATTAGAAGCTGCTGTAATGTAAACATTTCCCCAGTGGCTTAATGGTAGGTGGCACCAGTGGCACCATAAGGGAGAGGTGGATGAATTTTGCTGCTGGGGATGCAAACTGGTGCAGCCACACTGGAAAACAGTATGGAAGTTCCTCAAAAATTTAAAAACCAGAGCTACCCTATGACCCAGCAATTGTATGACTAGATATTTATCCAAAGGATAAAAAATGCTGATTCGAAGGGGCACATGCACCCCAGTGTTTATAGCCACGCTATCAACAATCGCTAAATCATGACAAGAGCCGAAATGTCCATCGACTGATGGATGATGAATAAAGAACATGTGGTATATATATGTGTGTGTATATATAAACACACACACACTGGAATGCTAATAGTACTTGGCAATGAAAAAGAATGAAATCTTGCCATTTGCAACAATGTGGATGAAACTAAATAGTACTATGCTAAGTGGAATACGTCAGTCAGAGAAAGGCAAGTATATGATTTCACTCATATGTGGAATTTAAGAAACACAACAGATGAACATAGGAAAAAGGAAGGAAAAATAAGATAAAAACACAGAGGGAGGCAAACCCTAAGAGATTCTTAAATACAGAGAACAAACTGAGGGCTGCTGGAGGGGAGGTAGGTGGGGGGTGGGTTTAATGTGTGATGGGCACTAAGGAGGGCACTTTTAGGGATGAGCACTGTCATACTTAAGAGATGAATCACTGGGTTCTACTCCTGAAACCACGACTACACTGCATGTTAACTAACTTGAATTTAAATTAAAAAAAAAAAAAAGTGATTTAAAAGGTAAACACTGTGGAGCTTAGTGACAGATTGGATTTGTGGGATGGCCCAATGAGAGAGAAGAGAACTATGTGCATAGCACTCTGGTTTCTGGTTTGAGCAGATTATCTCACTGAGATTATACACTAAAGGATGAACAAGTATGGAAGAGAAGTTAAAAGCTTTAGTTGTTTTCCATTTAAATTTTGAGGTTCCTGCAAAACATTCCTGTTAAACTGACTGTAGATAGTCACAATGGGATTTCAGGAGAGAAATTTGATGAGCACATCATTGAAGCCAACAGGATGGGTGATTTTGTCTATGAAAAATAAGTAAGCTAGAGCAGAAGGAAAAATAGTTTACAATAAAACAGCTAAGAACAATTCTATAATGACAAAAAAAAAATGACACTGCAAAGAAACTGTAGAAAAAATTCAGGAGAATTAGAAAAAAAAATCACTCCTTTTGGCTTCAAAGTTCAGCATTACTTGCAATCATATAACTACTTATGGTTTTATTTATTATCTATCTACCCACCTACCAACTACTTATCAATCACCTATCATCTCTAATGTAATTATATATTAAATTTAATGGACAGAATTATTTTTAAAAGTTAACATGAAAAATCCCTTAAGTCCATTTGGTCACAAATAAATAAGTGTTTTGATAGTATAGGCCTAATACTTCAGTTATGTTTTTGAGTATTCTGTGATTTATTGCTTTCACTGTGTTTTATTGCAATTTTCAAAAGGCACTGAGAGTATGAAGCTGGACTAATAAGAATAAAATATTAACAAATAATACAGTACATACAATATGCCAACACATACGAATAGTTTTAAACCAGTCACTATTTTGGTTAGTGTGAAATAAAAATGCGTAACTGTCATCTCAGTGCAGGTGCAGTGCCCACTTAATGAAAGGAAAATCAACCCCATGATTTTAATTGATTTATTGTATTAAAATTGTCTTAATATTGTAGGGGAGGAAAAACTCTACCTCGGTCCTCTTAGGGTCTCTGATTGGGCCTGAGAAGTAAATTGACATAAGACTCATTAAAAGGAGAAAAACATACAGAGTTTTACATGAATACGGGAGCCCTCCATAAAGAAAGAAAGACCCAAAGCAGTGGCTCTGCTTAACCGTTATCATAGGTTGAACAAAGACAGGCAACTGTGGGAAAGTCACTAAAATGTATGAGGAGAATAAAGGAAGATAAGAGTTATTTTAAAGAGGCCTGTTTGTATAGTTCTCTTGGTCTCTACTCCCCCTCTCTTGATAAGACAGTTTCTTCTCTCCTGAAATAGGGAATGAATCCTTCACATGGGAGTTTTATCTCCTGCTTTCAGGAAGAAAAGGAGAGGTCAGCACGTTCTTCTTGCACCTACTGTTTTTCAAATGCCTTTTGCTCAAAATAAGTGCCATGTATTGGAGTGGAGTGCCATCCTTCAATATTTGAGGCACCAGTTTCAGAGATGAGATACTGTTTATTTTTAATTTTATAACCTTGAAGGAATAACATTTCCCCCAGGGTTATTTTTTTTTTAAATATAACCATGTTAAATCTCCCACCTTGTCTCTCATTCTGTCCAACTCTCTTAGGAGGAATCTCATTAAGAAAATGAAATTGCCCCTAATTTTATCACTATAGATAGCTCTGGATGACATAAAATTAATGCTGTCCCAGTACACATCCGAAACGCAAACCAATCAAAATCTTATGCTGGTGAGGCACGTTTAATTGATAACATTCAGCTAAAGACAGAATGAATGATCTTTGGCAACTCTAATGTAATGCCTGACATCCTTAAAGTAAAAGGAGTAACTCTGATGCTTTCTTTTTAAATGTGAACTATATTTCAATTATCAACATATGTAACTATGCATAGTGACCTCTACATCCTTCGCCAAGTATGTTTTGTAGATTATTTCATTATTCTTTTTGCTACATGCCCATAGATATAACTGCTGATAAAAATTCTTTTATACAAAAATTCTTTTAGAAAATGCTACACTTTCCTAGTTACCCTGGAATAGGGTGATGGGAAAATGTTTTTAATAATCCATTCTACAATTCTCCAAAGACTTTGAGAAGAAATGAGAAAGATTTCTCAAGTTTCACAGGTTATATTTGGAAAACATATATTTCAAAAATATATGTAATGTATATATATACAATATATGTATATATGTGTGGGGGGGTGTAAAATATGTAGTTTTATTTTACATAATTATACAAAAAACTCACAAGAACATTTTCTGAATCATTTGTATAAGCAATTCAAATCAAGTTCTGCAAAGCAGTGTCTGTTTCATTTACAGTTGTATTGGTCTTATTAGTACCACTTTAGGGTACATGGTAAGATATATATGGCCATACAAGTGGAAAAAGGGCAGAAAATCTTAATGTAAATAATATATTCTAAATTTATAAGGCTAAGGGAGCCATGCTTTCTTAATCAAACATTTTGGATTCACAATGTTTTGAGTTGGAGAAAAATAGTAAAAAAATGAAATCATCATCTAGTAGTAAGTAGTATAGATATAGAAAATTGAAAAGAACTGCATTGTGGATATCAGGGTCTTATATACTGTACAAATAAATGTCATCAGAGCCAAAACACCCTCAGTCATATTATATTTATGTTACTTTGATTTTTTGGTTTATTATTTCATTTGCTAATACTAAGTAATCAATCATAATTTTATATTTCTACATAATTAAGAAATACTACAATAAAAATAATTTAAAACAATATTGGATGAGCAATAAGATGTTTCTACCTTTAAAGTATGTTTTGTACATTACTCAGTGAACTTGACCTTTCCATTGAGAATTTTATAGCAAAATCAAATAAAATAGGCTAACAAATAGTAAGGGGGGATTTTTAAATTTTATTTATTTATTTTGAGAGAGACAGAGACAGCACGAGTTGGGGAAGGGAAGCTAGAGAGGGAGAGAGAGTATACCAAGCAGGCTTTGCCCTGCCAGTACACAGCCCAATGTGGGGCTTAAATCCATGAAGCCATGAGATCATGACCTGACCTGAAACCAAGAATTGGATGCATAACTGACTGAGCCACCCAGGCACCCCAGGGGAGGATGTCTTGTGACCTTATTCTTATATATATATAATTGGTTGTCTTGTGACCTTATATATAATATAATTGGTTGAGTTATATATCCAACTGATTGGTTGGTTGAAATCAGTCATTAATGAGCATTTCCACACCATCCACCCAAAGGTTCTCACCTTTATGGAAAGGTTTTATTCATGCTCATGCTTTGCTAGAGAACATGTACTGGAGAAAAGTAACCGAACTGTCTCAATGAATAAAACAGCACCATAACTTTCATACTTTCACTTCATAGATATACGTTTATTGATGGCATTATTCTTATAGTCACATAATTTCAAACTGTAATGCTCAAGTTAAGATAAAAATATGTGTTTTTCTTTTGTTTTGCTTTGTTGCAAGCTCTACCAATTTGTTCTGGCGACAGATCTGGTCCTCAGCACATCAGATTGGCAGAACTCATTCTAAATCAAATTTATTGAAATTTTATATAGAGATCATATAATGACAGACAAAAGGAAATGATAGTTCAAGCAATTTAACAAGTGATTCTCATAGAGATTTTTTCCTTAAAATTCAACCAGAACCCTCATGTGTACCTGACTTCCTTGTAAAAATTCTATTTGAATGGAGAAAGAAAATTAAAAACTTACACGACAGCACCAAACAATAAAATAAGTCAGTATGTTACTGATAGAGGAAAACATTTAAGGAGCCTCTGAAAAACAGCAAACAGATGACATTTGATTGAAAAAAAAAATTAGGCCAAAAAAACTCTAATCAAAACCAGCTAGGATGCTTCTTGCCAGGAAAGCCCCAAAGAAACTCATTGTCAAGAATCTCAGAAACAACCTGTTTTAAGTTTATCATTGAGAGATGATAAAGAGACTCCTTGCCTATCCCTACCCTTTAAAACCAGATTTCCAATTAAAGCCAACAAAATACAGGAAAAAAGAGAAGAGTTGGTGAGAAGTAGAATTTTTAAGACTGTGAAAAGGAACTACAACCAAGCTTGAGATAATTCCAATTTTCAAAATTGATATGGAATAAAACATAAAATGCATTCTGTCCATAAATAAAATAATAAAGTTTGTCTCCTTATGAATGAAAGATTTTTAGAGTACTCATTTTCTTGCTATCTGCATATGATTTCTAAAGAAATGTGTGCTAATTAGAATTCCCTGCTCATTTTTATTCAGAACCCTACATTTGGTTTTCCATGTTGGAGGGATCAGGGTCATGGAATGAGACGTATGCAGTTGTTAAGAAATTCTTTCTGCCATCACCATATTGTGCAATTTTATTTGTTATCCACACATAGTATCATACCAACAATGATTACTAGACTTTTGAAGAAAATAAGGACATTGAAAAATAATTGCACAATAATAAATAATACATTCAAGTACATAAGAAGGTTTGAAAAGCAGTTATAATATGGAAATTTAAACTTTTTAAATTTTAGAACAGTTCTACATGCATACAATTTTTGTAAAGCTAGTATAAACATTTCCCTTATGGTCCACACTCAGCTTTCCTATTATTAATATCTCACATAAATATGATATATTTGTCACAATTAATGACTCATTATTGTTAACTAAAGTTCATACTTTATTATAGTTTCCTCTTTTTTCTAATTTATTTTTTCTGTTCTAGGATCCAGTTCAAATCACCACACAACATTCAGTTTTGTCTCCTAGACTCTTTCATACGGAGAGTTTTTCAGACTTTCCTTGTTTTTGATGACCTTGACAGTTTTGAGTTTTACTAGCCAGATGTTTTATAGAATGTCTCTCAATTGGGATTTCTATGATGTTTTTCTCATGATTAGACCAGGGTATTTTGGGAGAAAGACTATAGATGTTCAGTGTATTTTATCACATCCTTTTTAAGTGTATATTCTATCAATATGACTTATCACTGTGATGTGAACCTAAATCACCTGGCTTGAGATAGTCTTTGTCAGGTTTCTTTACTATAAAGTTATACTTCTTATTTTTCCTTCTCATTCGGTACTTCTGAGAATAAAGTCTATATATGCAGCCCAGGCTTAAGAAGTAGGGGGTTATAACTTAACTTCTTAAGGGCAGAATATCAAAAAAGTATTTGGATATCTGCACAGGAGATTTATTTATTCACACTTATTTGTTTATTATGCTATAATTGATTTATATCACTACAGATTCATGGACATTTATTGTATAGATTGAGGTATCATCCAATACTACTTAGAAATTTTGTTGTTCAAATCATTCCCTATTTGGTCATTGGGGAGATTTTCAGAGTTCCTATATCCCTTTGATATGATACTTTTATCATTTTATTTTATGTATGTATGTATTTATTTACTTAATATGAACACTGTCTCATTTTCTGGCACCACAAGTTTTCCAGGCTCATCTTGCATGCTTCCTGTTCTAGGCCTAGAAGCAACCATTTTTCCAAGAAGAATACAATTGTAAACTTACCCTCATATAAAAATGTCTATAAATTTTTAAATGTAACCAACTATATCTATATCAAGTTAAGCATAAGTTCATACTGATGACTCCACTCTAATCCATTTCCACATGAATTGTTCTAGCGTTTCCTTGCTTATTATCCATAACCTCTTATTGCAGCAGTGAGAAACTTGTCTGCTAACACTTATTCCCATTTAGTTAGCAGTTCAATTCCATTGTACAGATACAGTGATTTCAGAATTGTTATCCCATACTACTGTGGGAAGATGGGTCAAGGGAACACATTGTCAGTTAGAATGCGGTGCTTATGTTCAGTTCCTTTTGCATTGACAGCCACTTATTTTGAAAGTTGCTTAGGTTAATTCTTTATACCTTCACCATATTCCATTAGCTTGTTTCATACACTTCCAATACATTTAAGTTATTTTGCCACAACTCACATTCCATCCTAGGATACTCTGACGTCCTAAAAAAAAAAAAAAATATATATATATATATATATATATATATATATATATATGTGTGTGTGTGTGTGCACACATATAAATGTAAATACATACATATATTTATTTACAAATATTAAGTTTTACAGCTTGTACTGTAAATTTCAGCATGTTTTGATAAATGCAATGGTATGTATCCACAGAGTATCAAACAGAGTAGTCTTAGTAAAAAAATCTTTTTCTTCAGCTCTTCAACACTGTTCCCCATCTCTGAGCCCTTGGTAACCACTGACTTGTTGTCTATAAAGTTTTGCCTTTTTCAGAATGTCATATAATTGGAATCACAAGCTATGTAGCTTTTTCAAACTGGCTGCTTTCACTAGCAATATGAATTTAAGATTTCTCCGTGTCTTTTCATGTCTCGATAACTTGTTTTTTCTTACTGCTGAAGAGTATTCTGATGTATGAATGTACCAGTTTGTTTACCCACTAACCTAATAAAGGACATCGTGGATGCTTCCATTTTTTGGTGATTATCAATAAAGCTTCTATATATATTCATGTACAGATTTTTGTGTGGACATAAATTTTGAACTGGATTGAGTAAATACCAAGCATGTGCAATTGCTGGACTATACAGTAACAATATGTTTAGTTTCATAAGCAATTGTTAAACTGTCTTCTAATATATTAAAAGCATTCTTCATTCCCACCAGCAATGAATGAGAATGAGAGTTCCTGTGCCTATATCCTTGCTGACAGTTGATATTTTCAATCTTTTTTTTATTATTATATTAACCATTCTAATTGGTGTTTAGTGGTATCTAATTGTTGTTTTAATTTGTAATTCTTCTTTAAGTTTATTTTGAGAGAGAGAGAGAGAAAGCATGTGGGAGGGGCATAGAGAGAGAGGGAGAGAATCTCAAGCAGGCTCCACACTGTTAGCACAGAGCCCAATGAGGGCTCAAATTCATGAGCTGTGAGATCATGACCTGAACCGAAATCAAGAGTTGGATACTTAATTGATTGGGACAACCTGGTGCCCCAATTTTTAATTCTTTAATGAGAAATGATATTGAGCAAATGTTTATATGCTTATTTACCACCTGTATAACTTCTCTGGTGTGGGATCTCTTCAGATCTTTTGCCAATTTTTTATTTGGATTGTTTTTCTATGAAATTAGTAGATATTAATATATCTGAAAGAAAACAAATCTGGAATTTGCTTGTCTTTTGTGTTCACTTGTTTAAATTTCCTTTGGATAGATTAATTTAAAACATAGATTCCCATAAAGAAACCCTAGGAGCAAAATACACAAATATTAACTTCTGTTATTTATAAGATAAAATTGAATATTTTATTCTTATTGGACAATGTAAGAAACATGATTTGTCTTGACTTCACTAGTTAATTACCAAAAACCAATAACTTCACAAAATAGAAGTTGCTCTTTGAATCCTCAATTAAATATACTCAAATGTATAGACCAGACTGATATTTATATTTTTCATGTATTGCTTATTTAACATCTGAACAAGATTACTTGCTATATAAGCATTATTCTTAACACACTTTGTTATACTAACCATCATTATTTATTCAGAGTAGAGAAAAAATCTTAAGATGTTTCATAAGTGTAGGCTTATGCTCAGAAAATATAAAAAAGTACTTAATGTACTATCTGGATAATTTATCCTTTCCATTATTGATATTAACTGTGATAACATCTGTACTCAACTAAGCTGTGTCTTTAAAGTTTATAAAACATTCAAGATAACATGCTGCTTTATGATCAGCATTCACCACTTCATAGAAAATAGGGCACATCTGACTTGACATAATAAAGGTAGTTCAGGATGCATTTTTTTAATACCTGAGATTAAGTTTTTCTTTATGGTTGGTGCTCTATCTTCCATATGCACCTCCAGATCCAAGCTCCATCCTATGAATCTTGGAATGTTGATTTCTTTGGGCTGCATCAAAAGCTCCTTTCCTTTTGGCTTTGGTAGGTTGCCCAATGGAAAGCACTAGCATGACATCATGGGGCACGGTGAGAATTTGATTATATACCACCCAGCATCCCTCAATGCAGACTCAGTTGCCTGGCTGTGCCCACAACTAAAAATCACAGGTCATGTCAGATAATCCTCTTTATATGTTCTTACCTCTCTTCTGCTCCCTCCCCATTTTCTTATATTCTCTATCCCTTCTCTCTCTCTCTCTAATAAAGTGATCTTGTTACCTACCTAGATAAAAAACTATATTGCATGTTTTTAAAAATACCAAATACTTTTTTTTTAATTTTTTTTTTCAACGTTTTTATTTATTTTTGGGACAGAGAGAGACAGAGCATGAATGGGGGAGGGGCAGAGAGAGGGAGACACAGAATCGGAAACAGGCTCCAGGCTCCGAGCCATCAGCCCAGAGCCTGACGCGGGGCTCGAACTCACGGACCGCGAGATCGTGACCTGGCTGAAGTCGGACGCTTAACCGACTGCGCCACCCAGGCGCCCCAGCAAATACTTTTTATATATTTACACAAAAAAAGAGAAAATCCCTAAAATTTTATTCAGAGAATAAACAGTGTACAAAATTCTTCTGTATCATGAATGTTCTATTTATTTGTGTGTGTGATTGTAAAAGATCTGTTCAATTTGCCAAAATTATCAGGAAACTGATATATTTTAAGGAAAAATGTTGTAAAATGCATATTTAATTAATCTACTTCCAATTCTAACTATCTTTCTCAGTCACCTTGAAGAAGCTTTTTGCTATCATAATGAATATAATGGCCAGTTTAAAACAAAACTACTATTATAAAATAATAAAGAATCACAATGCATTCATAATATTTTCATATATTTTGTATTATACTAGAAAATAAAATTCTAATATTTTATAAAATAATATAGTATCCTATATTACATATGTTTTATTTTCTTTTTACCAGATGTATCTCTGAACTATTACATGTTGACATTCATTATGGTAGAAAATGTATTTATTTAGATTCTAGGACACAGTGAACTTAACATAAATGGCATATTCAAACAATGCACAGTTATTTGGTGGATAGTTTCAAATTAATTAAAAGCATAAAAACAGATGTAAACATGAAAAACATCATGTATCATTTGATTGAATAAACACAAAAGAATAATACCTCAACTTAAATCAAATCCCATTCAAGGTGTAAAAAATTTATATTTTCTCTTTTGGCTGAATTTCTTTTTTGTATTTCAGTAGTATTTATACTAACAATTATCTTGGAATACAGATGCTAAAAGTTATGACTCACGCTTTCTATTAACTACTGAAAACGTTATATAGAAACATTTGTAGAATGTTGAAAATGTTCATATGTAGAAAAACATCCAGATGGAATTCTAACATCCAAGTAATTTTGAGTGCTATAAAAGCACAGCTTCAGAAAAAAACTACAGTTTTTAGAAATCAGAAAAAAAGTGTCTGTTAAGATTAACAATCTAACTTTCACTACAAACTAAATTTTTACTAACCATTGTCAAACTTGCCCCTACCATCATTATTACTTTAAATCTCTCTTAATTATGGTGCATTGGAAATCGGTTGCTGACTAGTGCCTCCTTCTAATCCCTTTCTTTTTACCATAAAAACAGTTTTAAATCAATTCTTTACATTACTTAATCCTTCAGACTTAATTAAATTCTGAAGCACTATTATCTGACTTATATTGTGTTATAACAGGACTATCCCACGGGTTATGTTGCTGCTGGCTATTTTTCCAAAAGCTATTTTTATGGATACTTTGAGCTTACTTGCATTGTCAGAAATTGGTTATAACTTATTTTAACAAAAGTTTGACAAGTGCAATTTTTCTTCACCAATAATGCAACAAAGTAAAGAGCTGGAAATACCCTTCACAGCTACAGCAACATTGTCCAGGGGGTATAGAACAGTAGCATATCAAAGACATAGAAATGCAAAGTGTGAATCAGGGAATCGTTTCATCCTCAACTAAACAACTTGCATACAGAATTAAAATTTATTGTTCTAATTATGTTGTTTACACTGGAGATTTTTCATATTTTGCATGATCCATATTTAGTATCAAGGACATTTTATGCTCTTCCCTTTCTTCCAAAACTGTTTTATTTTCAATTTAAAAAGCTGTTATACATCTAATTTGGCAGAAGTAAATTGTCTAATTCTCTTCTGTTAACAGCCATACTGAAACAATTTGAATTCACAATTTATATGAAGTCTTGAAAATTTTTATTAAATATACATATAGTTTTTTATTTAAGTAGTCTTTACACTTATTCAGATTCTGTCTCCCTCTCTCTCAGCCCCTCCCCACTCACACTGTGTCTCTCTGTCACTTAAAAATGAATAAACATTAAAAAAATTTTAAAGTATACTGAAATATTCTTGAGTCTTTGCCATGGAAGAAAGCTAACATGGAGCAACTGCACAAAATCTAAATAAGAAATACAATATATGTGCATTAGACAAATCATATAAACTTTAAAATGATTAAAATAGCATGCTAAAATGCTTTAAGTAAAAATATTAGAATGTGTTTCCTAAATCCATGCATTCATATGTGTCCTACCCCTTAATCTTAAATTGGTCTGGTTACAAATATTTAAGTTTCTTTCTTAAATGGATATGACACAGTAGTACTTTTATTTAATTTCAAAAGCAATCATATTTCTTATTCAAGGATGCTCTGGGAGGTTTTACATGTAACATCATACTTGTTTTTAATGGATGTGCTCCAAGTTCAGTGGTGTTAACACAATACCAATAAAAATTCCAAATTAGAAATGTGAAAAATAAGAATTAGGCCTGGAAGCAGTCTTAGTGATTGTGACGTTCATCCCCCTCATTTTTTTTTTTTTTGTCTTCAAAAAGTTTTTTTAAGTTTATTTATTTTGAGAGAGAGAGAGAGAGAGAGCAACAGCAGGGTAGGAGCAGAGAGAGGCGGGAGAAAGAGAATCTCGAGCAGGCTCCACACTCTTAGTACACAGCCTAATGCAGGGCTCAAACTCACAAACTGTGAGATCACGACCTGCTTGGAAATCTAGAGTTGGACGCTCAACCGACTGAGCCATCCAGGCACCCCTGCAGTGACTGTCTTTTAATGAGGTACCTCTTGTACATGGCCAAGGGCAGTGCTTCATCCTCACATTCTGAAAACCCAAGAAGGGAACTTATGCTATCTGGGTTCCAACCCTCATTTTACAGATGAGGAAAGTGAGGCCCAGACAAGTGAAGCTATTTTCCAGTCTCTGGATCTGGCTTTACATTTGCAATGCTATCTGCCCGACTGTCCTCAGACTTGATGATTCTTCATTTGCCTCTCCAGATCTGCTGCCCTCCTCTCTCCAGCTTGCTCTGTGCCCTGCCTGCTGACCCCTGTGTCATCTACCATCCAGCTTCTCTTGCTCTGTGGTTTCAGTCCATGGGAAGGCTGACAGGAGAGTGGAGGGAGGATGGAGAGGGGGATGAGTCTATTCTCCTGATGCCTTGCTTCCCAGGCCTTGGTTTGGCAGGGCTGAAGCTTCCCCTCCAGGCCAGACTTCCTCCAGTGGCCCCCTCCCAAAGGTCCTTGCTGGTTCTGGTTGTGGTTTCCTCTCTTTGACCTTTCAGGTGGGAGACGTACTGACATCCCACTGGGGCTAGTCCTGGGTGTATCACTGTGCCCACACCTCTGTGTAGCCCTTAACAGACTGGAGGACAGTAAGAGGACTTGATGTTGGCTCGGTCATGAAAACAAATTTACTGTAGAGCTAGGATTTGAACCCAGACCTCCCAGGAATCTGACTCCCAGAACAAGTACTCCTTGTCTTACACTATTCTACAACATTAGCATTTCTAGCTGTGTGCCATTAAATTCAATCTACAGATTCTTCTCCCTGTCTTGAAATTGTATTTTTATTTTTTTAATTTATTTATTTAAAAAATTTTTTTTAACATTTATTTATTTTTGAGACAGGGAGAGACAGAGCATGAACAGGGGAGGGTCAGAGAGAGGGAGACACAGAATCTGAAACAGGCTCCAGGCTCTGAGCTGTCAGCACAGAGCCCGACGTGGGGCTCGAACTCACGGACCGCGAGATCATGACCTGAGTCGAAGTTGGCCACTTTACTGACTGAGCCACCCAGGCGCCCCTTGAAATTGTATTTTTAATTAGATACATTATACACATTATTTTGTAATCTAAATTTAACTTGAAAAAGTGTGAAAGATAGGTTGTGTGTTAAGGTAAAGGCATGTTAATTTTCCAGAATTTCATAACAATTTTGAAAATACAAATTTGAGTCAACCAAACAAAATCCATGTTAAGTATACCACATGCTAAAGTTGTAAGATTCCGTAGAAAATCTCCTTAATTAGTATCTGTGAAGTGGAGAGTGGACAATTTGGAAATTGTCCGGTCTGTCATTCTCTGATGAATTAACTGAAGGATTTCTACAGACACAAGTAAATTATGAGTTAAAACTGATGTTTTATTAATTATATATAACATTTTCATTGTGATACATTTAGGATTTAATAACATCATATTAAATTTCTTGACATAATCCTTTCCTGTATTGCACTCCAAAATATTCTAATCTAGTATCACATTTTTTTCAATTACTTTTCAATGTAGAAGTACTAATTGCTCCTTTTTACTCTTTTCAAAAAATAACAGCTTTATTAAATTTAATTTGCATACTATACAATTCACCCCATTAAAATCACTTTTAGATACTCACATAGATAAGTAACTCTTGCCACTATCTAATTTTAGAATATTTTATTCATTTCCTGAAGAAACCCCACAAGCATTACCCCTCCCTTAGTGCCTGGCACCCATTAATCTACTTTTATCTCTAAAGATTTGCCTATTCTGGAAATATCATATAATGAAATCATACAATATGTGCTAATTTGAGACTGACTTATTTTATTTAGCATAATGTTTAAAAAAAGTTTAAGATTAATTTTGTTTATTTTTAGTCATCTTTATCATAACAACATATCGTTTCAAAACTGACAGATTGATATGGGAATATTTATACTTATGAATTTTAACAACTTAGTATGAACCTATAACTGCTAAACTGTTATTACCAGCACAATGAGACTATACAGAAAAAAAAAATCAGAATTTATCCTTTTCCCACTGCTTACAGAAGATGTAGATATACACCATTTCTAGGCCTTTCCTAATAATTGTATACAGGTTTGCTTTTGGGTAAAGCTTGGTTGTTTGAAATGGGACTTTGATTTCTAGAAGCCAATAAGTGAAATCTTCCTTTTGCCAAAATGTTGTTTTAGGTATAGATAATAACCCAGTCCCATGCCAATCAACACATGGGATTTTCATGCCCATAGATATGGTTAAGGTTAGACCAATTAATGTAAAGTTCAATATTCAGATATAAACAAGAAACCTTATAGCTCCAAATGCTAATGGCGACAGAATTGTAACCATGTATGTAGCTACACAATTAAAAAGTCAAGCCACCATAATAGGGCATAGAACATTAGAGAATTGGAGTTAATTCCTTTACTGAACATGCCTGAAGACAGCCCTGCTTCTAGAGTTTCCATTTGCAATAACCTGATAAATTCACTTACTCCATAAGCCAGTTTGAGCCTGGTTTTCTGACACTTGCGATCGAAACAATTCTTCACCCAGCTCAAATTTAATAACCCTTTCCTCAAAATTATTCTGAAACTGTTTTTAGAACTTTTATTTTTTTTTCCATATCATTTCCATGATTTTCAACAAGTTGAAGTCTGGACTTGTAAACTTGCTTTTCAAGGGCATTAACAACCTGATTCTAGTTACTTTCCACCTTCTGCTCTTTTATAGAAAAGCTTTGCTCCAGCTGAATTATTCTATCAACATATCCAGCACATGTCAGGCACACTCCCTTTTAACATTTTTCACTTCCTCTAGTACATAGTCCTGTTTCCATGTCTTCTTAAAAGACTTTTCTCCCTCAAATTCCAGCCCAAGCCCCTTTATATAAATATTCCACTAACGTCTTTTGTCCACACTGGATCTTTTCTTTTCCAAATACATGGCACTAATTATACGCATAGCATATTGGTGAAATTCCATTTTACACATACAACCCCAGCTATTAAGGACTGGTTATTTTGTTCTTATTTTCTTCTATTTCACCTAGAACAATTCTATGTATGTCAAAACTACTTTTTTAAAAAAACTATTTAATTTGTGTGTGTTTTTGGGATCCATTTGAAATGAAAATTGGTGTATTGATGCTGCTAATGAAATGACTTTCTGAAATTTTATATGGTTCTCATACGTTTTGACACTATGTAAGTTTTATTGTAAGCATTTCCCCCTAATTCTGCAAATATTTATTAAGAATTTAGGATCAGTCTATGCACACTGTCAGTTGTGGCAACATATCGACAAATTAACAGGGTCTCTGCTTTCATTGTCTAGTGGAGAAGGGATAGAAAAATTAAATAACAGAAATCAGGAAAATAAGTCAGTTGACTAAGCTGCTCATTGGGATGGGGAAAATTTTTTTTAATGTTTATTTTTGAGAGAGAAAGAGAGATGGAGCAAGAATGCGGGAGGGGCAGAGAGAGAGGGCGACAGACAACCCAAAGCAGGCTCCAGGCTCTGCGCTGACAGCACAGAGCTCAACATGGGGAATGAACTCAAAAACTGCAAGATCAAGACCTGAGCTGAGTTGGACACAACCGACTGAGCCACCCAGGCACCCCCAACTTAGCACAATGTTTTGAAGATTCACCTATGTTGTAGCCATGTATTAACATTCCATTCCTTTTTACTGCCACCTAATATTCCATTGTATGTACATAACATATTTGGTTGATCTACTCACCACTTTTTTAGATGCCTTTTATCAGGTTGAAAAGTTACCTTCTATTTCTAGTATGTGGAGTATTCTCATCATGAAGGGGTATTGTTTTTTCTGTATCTATTAAAACGATTATATTCTTTTTTTACTTAATCTATTAATATCTTGCATTAAATTGAATCATTTTTAGCAACTGAAAAAACTTTATATACTTGGGATAAAAGGCACTTCATCAGGGTGCATAGTCCTTTTTGTATGTACTATATTCAATTTGTTATTTTGATAAAGATGTTTATGTCTACATTCATAAGGAATATTAACCTATGGTATTATCTAATTGAGGTGCCCTTAGTTTTGGCATCAGGGTAATACTGACCTCATAGAATGAGTTAGGAGGTATTTTCTGTTTTTTGGAAAAGTTTCTAAAAAATTAGGTTAATTTTTCTTTACATGTTTGGTATAATTTACTAGTATAGTTACCCGGCCTGGGCTTTTCTTTATAGGAAGTTTTATATTGTTTTAGTTGTTTATAATATTCAACTTTTAAGTCCCTTGGGACAAGGCTTTTGTGGAACTCCAAACTCAGTCTGTCTCCTCCAGTTTCTGCTAGGCCACTGCCTTCCATGGCTGCCGTAGTTGTGAAGCTGCTTGTTGAAGGCTTACATGGCGCCGGGGAGAAGGAAATTGGGATAAATCAAATTACGATTTCCTGAAACTGAAAATTTCACTTAATGTAGTTTTCACTAAAATTTTCTCTTGGTACTCTAATATGATAAAAGAAAACTCTTTGAAATGGTAGGTGTTAGTAAACTTAATATATGTGTGTGATACGTACCATAGTAAAGATCAGGACTGGCTTTGTAAAATCAGCCTTCACACATCATCTGATATAATTACATTTTAAATCTCTTAATAATTTTAAATCAGTTATTTTGGCACTTAAGTAATGAAGATTACCTTGCCAGCTGACATTATTTTATTCTTAAACTTTTTATTTTTATTTTGAGAGAGAGCACATCCATGAACAAGGGAGGGGATCAGAGAGAGAGAGAACCTTGAGCAGGCTCCATGCTCAGCTCAGAGCCCTACATGGTGTTCAATCCCACAACCCTGGGATCATGACCTAAGTGGAAATCAAGAGTTGGCCACTCAACTGACTGAGTCACACAGGGGCCCCCATTCTTAAGCTTATGGCTATAATAAAATAAGACTTAACCTCAGTTTAAAAAAGAAGAAAAAACTTTAAAGATCTTACATGCGCCCCAATGTTTATAGCAGCACTATCAACAGTAGCCAAAGTATGGAGAGAGCCCAAATGTCCATCAATGGATGAATGGATAAAGATGTGGTATTTATATACAATGGAGAATTACTCGGCACTCAAAAAGTACGAAATCTTGCCATTTGCAACTGCGTGGATGGAACTAGAGGGTATTATGCTAAGTGAAATTAGAGAAAGACAAATATCATATGACTTCACTCATATGAGGATATTAAGACACAGAACAGATGAACATAAGGGAATGGAAACAAAAATAATATAAAAACAGGGAGTGGGACAAAACATAAGAGTCTCTTAAATATGGAGAATAAACAGAGGGTTACTGGAGGGGTTGTGGGAGGGGGGAATGGGCCTAATAGGTAAGAGGCACTAAGGAATCTACTCCTGAAATCATTGTTGCACTATATGCTAATTTGGATTAAATTTAAAATATAAAATTAAAAAAATTATTCTAGGGGCGCCTGGGTGGCGCAGTCGGCTGGGCGTCCGACTTCAGCCAGGTCACGATCTCGCGGTCCGTGAGTTCGAGCCCCGCGTCAGGCTCTGGGCTGATGGCTCGGAGCCTGGAGCCTGTTTCCGATTCTGTGTCTCCCTCTCTCTCTGCCCCTTCCCCGTTCATGCTCTGTCTCTCTCTGTCCCAAAGATGAATAAACGTTGAAAAAAAAATTATTCTAATATTTTGTTTTCCCATTTTTTTATCTTTAAATTTTCTCTCTGATGTTCTCAGTCTTATTAATGAGTTACATTTTGCAGCTAGAAGAAACTGATTTACTGTTAAGTTTCTGAAGCTAAATTTGTAGTTAATCTTGTCAGGAGTATTATTAAAACCCTGTAACCTATAACAGAGTCAACTGGGCTTTGGGAAAAGGTACTGCTTTTTTATCTTTTGTTTTTGTTTTTTCATGTTTCAAGTTTTTATTTAAATTCTAGTTAACACACACTTTACTATTAATTTAAGGAATAGAATTTAGTGATTCATCACTTACATATCATACCCAGTGCCCATCACAAGTGCCACCATTAATTAATACCCATCACCCATTTAGCCCATCCCCCTGCCCACCTCCTTCCAGTAACCCTCTGTTCTCTATATGGTTAAGAGTCTCTCTTATGGTTTGCCTCCCTCTCTTTTGTTTTTCTTTCCTCTATGTTTATCTGTTTTGTTGCTTAAAATCCACATATGAGTGAAACCATATGGCATTTGTCTTTCTCTGACTGACTTATTTCACTTAGCATAATACATTTTAGCTCTGTTCTATTTTTAAGAATATCTGGATTACTGGATATTTCTATGCTGCCTTATTTCTACTTTTTACATAATAATTTTACAGTCAGTGATGCTGTGCTGGATAATGACTGTGGAGCAAACCCCACCGGTTTTAAATACTGTGCAATGTGTATTTAAGGTGACTGGCTGATGGCAGTCATTTTTCCACTGACCAGTGAAATTTCTTGCTACATGGGAGTTACTAATCCTTGCCTAAGAGATAACATTGGCCTCTCTGAGCATTCATGACCACCCACAACCTTAGTACCTAGAATTCACTACATTCAGTCTACTAAAAGTCTCTGACCCAAAAACAACCGTGGTACTTATGAGTATTTCAGGACAAGAGCAGATGCAAATTGCATGTGTTCATTACTACTTGTCTTTGAAAGTTTTGTGTTTGACAAAATATTATTTTTTATTAAAGCTTCAAACAATAAATGAAATCCATGGTGTGTGATGTTTAGCAAACTCAAAGTGAAAGAAGTCTATTTGAAACAATATTACTTAAAGGAGTCTATATACCCAGATTTGCTACATCTGGTCATTGATGTTTATCGATTACTGATAAAAAAAAAAAAGAAAAATGTGCTAATTAGAAAAAGTACAGGGAGGAAAACATAAAATTACAACCACTTATAGTCTTACCACATAAAGACTGCTAGTATATATGTTTTAATGTTTTCCTTTACAACAGTTGTTGGATGAAATGTAACATACAAATTAATAGATGAACACAGAAGTGGAAAGGTATATACTTGTGTATATAAGGCAACACTGTATGAATAATTTATACCTTGCTTTGTTTTCTCTACATATAAGAATCTTTCTGCCATTAGATTCTTCATGTTAACTATGGCTGCATGATGTTCTAGTGTATGCATCTGTTGGTTCACAGCCTCCTTAGGAACTTTCCGGGTGTAATTTGAAACCAGCCCCTGTATACATGGAGGGCAGGGAGAGACCAAAGAAAGAGGCAGATGAGTCCAGATTGGTTGACAGGTTTAATATGCAAGGGAACTTACTGGAGAGGCTTGTCTTGGGCGGAGAGATTAGATTTCTGCATTCACCTTTTGGAATCTTAGAAGTTTCTATTTGGGGGCTCAGCTGGCATCAGTCATACATCCAGTCCAGATAGCTTTAACACCACATCTCTGTCCCAAGGTTGTGTCCTTGGAGCAGCTTCTGAGAGCAGGGAAGGCACCTGAAACCAACATTCCAAGGACAGGAAAGGGTTGGGGACTACCCGAGTCTAACTCGTGAGTCAACTGGGAGTCATGACATTTTTATGAACCTCTGATATTGCACCCATTGTGATCCAATCTCATATGCTCCTCTTCTTCAATGTGACCTCAGTAGTCAGGAAAGTGTTTCACTAGTATGGAGGTAGCTCATCTGGCAGTAATCTGGCTGTATTGGAAGCAGAAGCCATGGTAACAATACAGGTGCATACAGGAGAAAACATAGGTTAAGACAATTCCCAAGATCAGTGACCACTTTTTCCATCAACAGCCGCATGATCCCAACCATTGATTCATTAATCCCTCTAGGCTGGAGGGTCAGATCGCTCAGGGCATTCACTTGTGCCCTCATGTAAATTACTAAAGTTCATACATTAGCAGACTCTTCAGGTATGAACACAGAACATTCTGTTTGGTTAGTGGCACAAGTGCATCTTTGTGAAGTGGTAATAATGGTCCAAGCTATCCATTTTGGAGGACAGCTTTTCTCATTAGTGTTCAGTAAGGATAGACTCTGTTGGCTATCATTTAAGGTTTGCTAGGTAAACTTAATAACAGCTTCTATGTATGTCATAATGTCCTCCAGGCCAACGAAGCTGAAGCTGACAAAGACTGCAGCCAAATGATTGCATCAGTAGACAATAGAAAATGCTCACCTAGCCTTGAGGGAAAGGAAGTTGGCAATTGTACCAATGGAGTAGATTTTCCCCTCTGCCCAGGGAAATCCAGGGTACAGCAACCCAACCGCCCAGGTAGAAGCCACAGCAAAGGTTTATGCCACACAACACTGGGTCCCATTTGGGGCCACCCAGTGAATACCCGGTGAAGCAACCAGTCAATGCCAAACTAGTTGCTATCCACTAATATAGCAGTATGACTACACAGTGCCAGTGATATCCATACCATATCCTTGATATAATTAGATTGATTTTTTTTAGTCATTTTTCTGTTCCCAACATAGGGGTGCTCAGGTGCTTAGTGTTCATAACCTGGAGTAAGCCACATAAACGCATCCCAAATCTGAGCATAGCCACCCATGGGTGCAATAGTGTACTGTTAGGAACCAGATGCTATGTTCCCACAAACCAAGGCATATTTAGAACTCACACTTGCAGGGACAGGGGCAGTAAAATCAGTTCCTTACTGGTTGGGAAATCAGGTGGATGGCCCCACCTGATATCCTTTGGCAGTTGCCTTGGATATTGTTTAGAACACAGAAGACATGCTGTTACCGCATTAACCAAATCACTGTACTTTGAGGATAATCCAGCATCCTTGGCAATAAGCCATCCTCCCTGGGCACTGTACTGTCCACTGTTTCTATCATCCAGTCTGCTTTATCTACTGAAGGGTCATACCTTCAGGACTCATACCTGATCTAAGGCATCAACTTCCTGATTGCCAGGGAACATCAGTGCCTTATGAGCCAGGATGTGGAAAAGAGTGAGGACTGTCTCAGTCTCTTGCAGGTGGGCCCAAATATCTTTCCATATATCCTGATCTCACAAGGGCCTATTCATGATCTACCCCTGGCTTCTTATTTTCTAAGCCATAGAGTTAATCCCTTTAGAACAGCCTCACTGTCAATGTAAAGGATTAATGGCCAGGACTGGTGAGTGATCACCAGAAAAACCACTCTGCGTTCTGCCCTCTGGCTGCTGTGGTTTGTTTCTGTTTCTATCCAGACAGTGTCAGCATTGGGCTGCTTGGCAACCACAGTCCACGTGAATGTGAATGGAATTTCCTTTACTAGATCCATCTGTATACCAGGCATCAGCAGGAATTTCTCCCATTTTCTGTTTCTAGGCCATGGAGGCCACCACAGAAATAGAGGCAAGGGCATTGGGGGATCTGCATATTCTACAGGGCCTAATAGCATTCATATTCCATCCGCAGTGGGCTGGTGGACAGGAAAGTCCTCTGCTGGAAATAGGCATGTCCCTTAGTCAAAGTGGGAATTTGAACCATGGCAGAGGTGGGTCTATGTTCTTACATACTGTGCCTTTGTGAGAGACTGTGCCTGGGGGACCCCTGTATACACATCTAGGAGCTGTTGCTCTGTGGGAGGATTTCAGATTTCTGCCCACTTCCAGAGCTGGGACCCAAATCCTAGGGGTACTCTCTCCTCTTGTTTCTACCACAGTGTCCAACCCATGCCTTCTGGAATCACAGACCTGTCTAACTCAAATGGTAGCCCTTTTTGGGAGATGCCTAGAGATTTAATCTAGTAGTGTTTACTCTTTGTAGTGTTTTTGCTGTAGCAAAGGCAACTTGCCTCCCTGATCTGCAGTCCTACACATGTCCTTCCTTTACCAGGCAGCATAAGGGACAGAAGCATTATGCCAGGTGGGGAATAAAAGTCCTCCAAAACCCTAACATCACTAAAGAGGCTTGCATCTCTTTCACATTTTTCAGTGTTGGGTAGTCTTGTACATTACCAATCATCGTTTGGGGGACAGCATGTGTCTTATCTGAGCAAATGACTTGCAAAATTTGCAGCAGTGCCTAGTCTTTGAATTTTCAGTGGATTCACTACCCATCCTTCCCTTGCAGATGTTTCAGCAAAGGCTGCAGTGTCCTGCAGAAGAGGCAAGTATGTTAATATTACATCCTTTTTCATGTACTTCTGGATTATTGCTGGATTATTTGAGTCATTATAAGAAAGGGTTGAATATCTGACCGTACATGGAGGGCAGCATTTTGCATAGTTTTCTTTGAAGAAATTGCCAGAAGTAGAGGTTTGGGTCAAAGAAATGATTAACTTAATACTATGCTAATGATGGGAAATAACTCTCTCATGCTGTTACATTTTTTGCTTTGCAAATTGATCTATATTAAGAGGTTAACATTTTTATTTAAATAGAAGATAATATTCAGGGGCAACTGGGTGGCTCAGTCAATTGAGTGTTGGACTTCAGCTCTGGTCATGATCTCACAGTTCCTGAGTTCAAGCCCCACATCGGGCTCTGTGCTGACAGCTCAGAGCCTGAAGCCTGCTTCAGATTCTACGTCTCCCTCTCTCTCTGCCCCTTTCCTGCTCATGCTTTGTCTCTCTCAATAATAAACATTAAACATTATTTTTAATAAATAAGTAAATAAATAATATTCAATAATTAAGTTTTGTACTTTTTAGTTACTTACAAAGCTGACAGTCTATAAGCTGTGTTTATTTACTCATATTTTTAAAAAGATACTTAATCCTCTCAAGGATAAAATTTTGTATATGTGTAAGATATTGCTTTTTCTTTTCATGCTGTTTTGATAACCCTAATGTTTATATTAATATGATTTTATAATATGCATAATGTCTGTGAGTTTTTACAATGGCAATTATTTTAAATTTCTGATATTGGTTTTTTGTGCCTTTTTAATTTTTTTTGAGCAATTTCTCCAGAGGTGTATCACTTCATTGATCTCTTAAATAACCTAGTGTAGAAATTTTAAATCACTGGATAAAAGTTTCAAAAATACATTTGATAATTTGACTCTTAAAGTTTATAATTTTTTCCAACTTTCTTTAGATCAAACTTCTTGTTCTGTCTTTACATTTTTGACATAGTTGCATGTGTCAGTAATGTTCAGACTTTTTTTCTTTTCTAACATATACATGTTACTATAAAATTCATTTCAAGTACTGATTTAATTACAGCTCCTAAGTTCTGATATGTTGTATTTTCATTATTTTTATATTTAAAAACTACTGAGATATAACTGACATATAACATTGCGCAAGTTTAAGGTGCACAACAGGTTAAGGTGATACTTACATATATTGCAAAATAATTACCATAACAGTATTAGTTAACACTTCCATTAGTTAAAAAGTTTCTCTAATTTTTGTTATCCTCTTTTCACCTTTCTTAGAGGCACATGCCTTAATTTTCAACATACGAGATTTTTCCAGTTATCTTTTACATAGATTTTTTACAATATACAAAGTAGTTAGAGAACTATATAATTTCAAATCTTTGAAATTTGCTCTGATTCAGCCTATGACCAACTGCTGTATATATCCCATGTGCTTTTGAAAAGGATGTGCATTTTGCATGAGCGAAATGTTCTGTTGAGTATATTATTTTAAATATGCACATAAATTCAAATCTGTATATGCATTAGTCAAATATTCACTCTGCTCCCTCATGGTTTGTGGTCACTTATCAATTAATGAAAGATTAATTTGTTTTTGTAGTTTTTTTCAGTTTTTACTTTATAATTTTGAACTTTTAATATTAGAGACAAAAATTTTGAATTTTCATATCTTCCTGGTGAAATGAAAGTAAAAGCAACATGAAAAGAGGGAAAAAAAAAGAAACATAAACAAGAGAACAAGAGAAGTTGAGACAACTTACCATAGCTGATAGCATCTTTTGTTGCATATCTACAAAAGTTTACATATATTAATATGGGTACCAAATTATCTAAGAGATAAATGGATTAGAATATGAAGTCCAGAAAATAGTTTTTTTTTTTTTTTTAATTTTTTTTTCAACGTTTTATTTATTTTTGGGACAGAGAGAGACAGAGCATGAACGGGGGAGGGGCAGAGAGAGAGGGAGACACAGAATCGGAAACAGGCTCCAGGCTCTGAGCCATCAGCCCAGAGCCCGACGCGGGGCTCGAACTCACGGACCGCGAGATCGTGACCTGGG
>NW_024412395.1:65110105-65168285 GCF_014898765.1 Herpailurus yagouaroundi | reverse complement strand
AACTCACGGACCGCGAGATCGTGACCTGGCTGAAGTCGGACGCTTAACCGACTGCGCCACCCAGGCGCCCCCAGAAAATAGTTTTTAAATGGCACAGAAAATAAATAGGCAAAGGTGTTTGGTACCTCTGTTGTAGTCATGCCAATAAACGACAAAGTCATAAACACTGACCAGACTATAAAGTAAACAAACAATTCATGCAGCACATATTTTTTGAAAGTTATTTATAAGATTCAATTTTTTAATTTTGGAATATCAAAGGAATAATATAGAACTCACAACAATAACTCAAATATATTTTAAATGAATACATTTATATTAAATGGGCATAATTTTCCTTGTGAAATAATACATGTAAAATGTATCAAACTTCAATAATGAAATACTGAACTAAACTCAATATAAAATAAAATAGAATATTACTTGAATTTCTACCATAAAAACACAATGATTTTCAATATTTGATATACATTTTTTTCAAACTTTGTCTTTGAAGAGTGATATATTAACTCATTGAAGCAATACATATTAAATGTACTGAATGCCAGCGCGTGGGTGTTGGCGATATGATATTGAATAATAAAATTACTTATATATCATATTCTGGATACTGTCCAGAGTCTGTCACAGGTACTAACCTATTTAATGCTTACTCTAACTTCCAAAGGTAGGTTTTTATATCATTACTTGCAAAGTATAAATGAAGGATATAGTACCTCAGAGGTTTTTTATAACAGGCCTAAGATTATCCAGAGAAAGAATTTAGGCAGTATGGATAGATTCAGTATTCCAAATAAGCATCTATAGTGAAAGGTAGACTAGTGAAAAGACATTTATAATTTAGTGTTATATATGCTTTGATGTGATAATTACAGCTTGGTCATAGATTAACATGGAAATAACATGAAGAAATACATATGTTTGCCTTAAAGGAATTCCAGATAAAGTGACATCTAGGCTTCAAGCATGACTCAAGGAAAAATAAATCAGGAAGTGATTATCTTGTATTAACAAATAGAGATGAGGAAGGATATAGGGCTTTTGAAGATGTGTTGTGGGTATGCTCTGAATGAGAAAGCAATGTGAAAATGAGGGTAACATGATATATAGATATAGATATAGATGATATAGAAAGATATATACAGATATAGATATATAGATATCTATATCTATCATCTATCTCTACAGCATATATATGAATGTTATTTTGCACATACCCACAATAATTTACTAATTTATATAATTTAAATTACTTATAACTCACATATTTAGATATGTTTTATCATTTAAGTTTTCTACAAGCTGATGATTATCCTATTATATATGTAAAACAAATATTCACTCCACTTCTCAATGAATATCTCTTTCCTTTTTTCTTCTTATTTTCAGCCTTTTAAAAATCTGCCTTTAGGGGCTCCTGGGTGGCTCAGTCATTTAATCATCCATGGTTCACAAGTTTGAGCTCCACATCAGGCTCTGTGCTGACAGCTCAGAGCCTGGAGTCTGCTTCAGATTCTTTGTCTCCCTCTCTGTGCCTCCCCAGCTCACACTGTCTCTCTCTCAAAAATAAATAAACATTAAATAAATAAATAAATAAATAAATAAATAAATAAATATTTGTCTTTAAAAATTTGGAGAAAAAAACTTAATGAAACCACACTATGAAAAAAAAATCTGCCTTTTACTGTAGATATTTATTTATCATGCAACTATTCGTAAACTCCTGGGTCCCAAATTTGATGCCTTCATAATATTGAATATTCTGCTCACCATAAATATATATTTTCCTTGAATTGAATCATGAAGAATATGCATTTTGGTAGCAGTATAATGTTATTATAAGTGAGTTCTTCATGAGCAAAACATCACTTTATATACTGTAGAATTTATGTCAGATTCTCATGTTATCAGAAAAATTCAAAACTGTTATTGGTTTTTAATTTACCACTCTTTTTAGTGTATTACAGCATATCCTCCTTTAACTTCCATAAGTCTTGCTTATTAGGAAAGGAACCAAAAAGACCCCAAGTATTTACTGTTATTTACACTTGACTACATGAACGTTTCATTGCCTTCATCTTACATAGACAAATGATCCTATCAGTCTGATAATTCACAAGAAATCAAAAGTTCCAAAGTAATGCATAGGATTAGGACTATATATTTCTGTATTGGGGTCTTAGCAGAATATTTCTTTGTTAAGTTAGATTTTCCTGAAAATTTATTGAAAAATTCCACAGTAGCAGATATTAACTGGATCATGAACTTGAATTAATTCAAGGTCTGAGATTAATCATATTTTTATGAGTTTCCCTCGTACAAATTGGGATATTAGCTTTTTCATACCATGCACTCAAAAATTATCAAATAAAAATGTATAACTCTGTCATGTTTTTAATACAAGAAGAGAAAATATATAAGCACAGCTACCATTTATTAAAACCCTAGTATTTATCAAATTGTGTTATAATGTATTATAGGCATTTTATCTCCTTTTCATTTAATTTCTGCAAGAACACTAAGTTATAGGAGGCATTAACTTTATTTTATAGATAATTATGTTGAGACTCAGAGGGTTCTAGTGTCAGGCACAGTGCTAATTAATGTGTGGTAGGCCATAGTTGTTGAATTTTTTTTTTTTCATTTCGCAACCCAATAATTTCACAGAGAAGGCAATATTTATTTTCTCATGAATTATGAAAAATCCTGAGAAACAGCACTCTTTTTTTCCCTAGTGGATTCACCAAACTTTATACATAGCATTGAAGATAGTCAACATTTTACAACTTGAGTGGCTTATGTAGGATCAGAAGAATAATACAAAATACCTCTGAGATATTTTTTTATTTATAAAATGATATATTTCCTTTTGTCATGTTATGGTCTTGTGTGTTTAAATACCATTGTCCATAAATCTTACCCTGTTGTCTCCCATTTCCCCTACTGAAGAAGAATTAATTTCCCATCTCTCCAGTTTACTGTGAGAGTCTTTTACACATCTATTTATAGCACTTAAATGACTATGTTCTAATTATTTCCGTATGTCTATACTTCATTCTGTATTATAAATATTTTGAGAACAATAATATAATTTTATAGATGTTGTCAAAATTAGCACTTTGCACAAATGTTGGGATGAGACTATGGTGGGGGATCCTTACCCCTTGGTTTAGTGTTCCATCACCTTTTAAGAAAACCATGCCTGACTTTACATTAGACCTTCTTCACTACTCCCCAAGGAAAGAGAATGATTTACTTGTTTGAGGAGTTTGAGAGAAAAGACTTAAAATGCTCAACTCAGTTTCTTCTCTTGTCTACTTTTACACTTCTCTTGCCTATAGATAACACACAGTAGGGGCGCCTGGGTGGCTCAGTCTGTTAAGCGTCGGACTTCGGCTCAGGTCACGATCTCAGGGTTTGTGAGTTCGAGCCCCACGTCAGACTCTGTGCTGACAGCTCGTAGCCTGGAGCTTGCTTTAGATTCTGTGTCTCCTTCTCTCTCTGCCCCGCCCCTACTTGTGCTCTGTCTCTATCAAAAATAAATAAATGTAAAAAAATTATAGATAACACACATTAAATGTAAATGTAACTGTAAATTACAGAAGTTTAGTGCAAAGTTGAGTGACTATTTTGGTTCAAGAATACCAGTTTTGTGGGTTTTAGAATGTTGGATGCTGCAGTTGATACTAAATTATATAAGCACATTTCTTACCTAAGCATACATGGATGTGAAAAAAAATGGGGCTCTGTGGAAAAATTAGTTTTTGGGGCACCTGGGTGGCTCAGTCAGTTAAGCATCTGACTTCGGCTCAGGTCATGATCTCACAGTCTGTGAGTTTGAGCCCCACATTGGGCTCTAAGCTGACAGCTCAGAGCCTGGAGCCTGCTTTGGATTCTGTCTCCTTCTCTCTCTGCCCCTCCCTGACTTGTGCTCTGTCTCTCTATGTCTCTCAAAAAATACATAAATGTAAAAAAATAGTTTTCAATTTTCAGTGCCAGCATGTAACAGATAAAATTCAATAGCAAAGTTTTTCTGTTGGACTATATTTCTCATTCAAGTGTGCAAAATAGTCTGTGACTTACATATTTTCTAAATTGGCTATGTTTTCAGCCAGTATTTTATTATTTTTAAAGATTTTGTTTAAGTTTTTAAATTTATTTTGAGAAACAGAAAGAGAGAGCCTGAGCAGGGGAGGGGAAGAGAGAGAGGGAGAGAAATAATCCCAAGTGGGCTCTACAGTGTCAGTATGGTGCCTAACATGGGGCTTGAACTCACCAACTGTGAGATCATGACCTGAGCCAAAATCAAGACACTTTAACTGACTGAGCCACCGAGGTGCCTCTTAGCCGATATTTTATTAATCTAACTTACATAACCCCTTTAGTCCTATCATATATAAGAGATCAACTTAAGTTTTTAGGTTCTGAAGTAACGACAACAAAAGAAACGACCCTATTAACCTGTTTTGGGAACCTCACCTACCTCAGTGATTAGTCTGACTTCCCCCTGGTTGAGGCTAAGCAGAATAAGAAATTTAGGAGAAGGAATTTTGGTTATGCCATGGGCAATTAATGCATAAGATAATTACTTTTGACATTAATTCCCTTGGTCTTTATTTTGAAATTTTTATTTCATTTGTATTATTTCCTTAGGAACTTCTTAATGGGAGACAGTGCTGTTAAAACTTGGTGTATTCTAATGTCATTCAATCTCATCAAAATCCCTATGATGAATTATATTCTACATATATGCTTGAGCCAAACTTGGGACAAGAAATGAAATAGACTTGAGTATAAAAAACTTTTGAGTTAATTTATTAATATATTTCCTGATTTGTGGTAATATAATTTGAAAGCAAAATTCATATTGCCAATAGCAGTTCCACAAGTAGCTGCAGAAGAGAAGAGGAGGGCTTTAATTTTCTTATTTTTCCTACAACTGAAGGTCAAATCTATTTAATTCGGGTGGAAATATTGTTAAACAAATCCATCCACTTAATTAGGATTTTCCCTAAATATTGCTTTTCATAAATAATAAAGCTTATTTCTTGTTTCTGTCAGACGTATTTCTCTTTCTCAGAAATTAGATTGGTAAAATGGGAGTCATTGTAGTTTTGTCTTTGTTTGAGTCATGGACATTTGCCTCCTCCTAACTTTAAGGAACTCATTGAGTCACAAATTAAACATTTCAACATAGACTGGAAATTTCCAGATAAAATGTATTTAATGAGAATATCATGAAAAAGACTTGAAGTGGCACTCATACTTTTGATATCTGGAGTTTGGAAATAGTTGGTTTTTCTAACCCTGCAAATCTCCAAATTACTGGACCCCTGGTCAATTTTGACTGCAGATCATAACCAGAGAATGCCTCTATTAGCACAGTTGTCTTCCATCTTATCTCTAGTCTCAAGTTGATTAATTCCTTCCTAAGGTTCTTCTTTTTTCTTTGTCCCTTTTGTGATAAACATATGTCCTGAGTTTTTCTAATCTCTTTTGTTAGATCTTTGGGTTTTTCAAGCATATGATCTGCCTTCTAAGCTATTAAAGATAAGAAATTTATCACATTGGCTATAGTGTAACATGGGTCATCAGACTTCCAACTTCTATATTTTTATCACAATGCGAAAAGTCCAATTTGTAAGAGATTTTACCTCCAGTATTAGTACCTCCAATATTAGGTTTATTGTTACATGAAGGCAACACAATTGTAACAAAGATATCTTAAATATGACGGAAATGAAATAGAGATTTTTCTCTTGCATAAGACCCAGAGGACAGGGGTTCCTGGGTGGCTTGGTTGGTTAAGTATCCAACTCGATTTTCATTCAGATCATGATCTCACGGTGGTAGGGTCAAGTCTGTAGTCAGGCTCTGTGGTGGGTGGAGTTTGGTTAAGATTGTTTCTCTCTGTCCCTCTACCCATCCCCTGCTTGAGCACACACTCTCTCTCAAGAAAAAAAAATCCAGAAGTCATAAATTCAGAGATGACCCAGTAACCATCTTCAGCATGTAGTACTCATCTTTGTGTTTTAAGCATAAGTTCTAGGATATTTCACAGTATGTAGCAAATGAGGGGAAAAAAGAGGCATCTAATAGCTTTCTTCTAGAGATTGTGAAGTGTGTTGATGTAATTTCCAATCATAAGCCTTTGGCCAGAATTTGGTCACATGACCAAAACTAGCTATGGGCAATGCTTAAGCATGCTATTTACAGGTAGGCTACCATCTTCCCAGAGAAAACTTGGGAAAAGCCAGGTAAAATATATGTTGATTGGACAACTGGCTGTCTCTTTATATGATGGAATACATTTATTTTGAGTAGTTCTTTATGCTTCCTTCTTTACAAAGATGATTTTTTGAGCATCTTAAAGTTATGAAAAAGAATATAAGTATGAATTACAACTATTTATTATAAACAGTAATTCAGAGAAAACCACTTGGAGTTGATAACTTTCAGTATTTCTTAGGGCTTGATGAAAATGTTAGCCTTTCCATAATTAACACAAGTTCAGAGTACATATTCTATGCTTAAAAATCTCAGCTAACAAAGGTATTTAAATTTTTTCCCCTAGATCAAGACTCTGGCCTATTGTTTTGTTTTGTTTTGTTTTGTTTTTGAAAATATTTATTTATTTATCTGTTTATCTATTTATTTATTTATTTTTGAAAGAGAGAGAGAGGGGGAGGGGCAGAGAGGAAGAGAGAGAATCACAAGTGGGCCACACTCTGCATGGAGCCTGATGTAGGGCTCGATTTCACAACTGTGAGATCATGACCTGAACCAAAATCTAGAGTTGGATGCTCAACCAAATGAGTCACCCAGGCACCCCAAGATTCTGGCCTCTTTTTGGAATTTAAAATATTTTGCTTCCCTGGACAAAGAGTCACACATCTTTTATTTTTCTCCACATCTTAGTTGACAAATATTGTGACAACTTTTATTATCAGTATACCTTTCCAATAGACTTTTTGAAGTTAGCTAGCTCTGACTATAAGGTATACCTTGTCACAATTTCTCATGTGACACAGCTTACCTGGGTCCTCTGCTTCAAGAGTCTCTCAGAAGGCTGTGATCAAGATGTCAGCCAAGGTGTCAGTTATCTCAAGGTCTATACCAAGAAAGATTCACTTCCCAGCTGACTCACATGGTTGTTGGTATAATTCAATTCCTTGTGAGTTATTAAACTAAAGTTCCTGTCTGAGTGTTGGCTACAGGCTTCTTAAATTTTTGCCATGACAACTTCTCCAATATGGCAGTCTGTTTCATCAAAGCATTCAAACCAAGAACGTAGTAAAAAGTCTACAAACATGATGGAAGTCAATGGCTTTTGGTAGCCTAATCACAGGAGTGACATCCTATCACTTTTGTTCTTTTATACTTAAAAGTGAATCACCAGATCCAACTCATACCCAGGTGGAAGACATTACATAAAGCGTGTGAATATTAGAAAGACGATTATTGTGGTCCATCTTAGAAATAAGTCTACCATACAAACTGTGCCTACACCATGTGGGCTGAAGAAATGTGGCCCAGTGCATCAAACCCTTTGCTATAGTTAACCGTAAAATCTTTAAAATGTCTTAATATAGTAGATTCATAGGAAGTTATGTCATTCCACATGAACATGTAAATGAAAAATATATGCATAATGCATATTAAAGAAGGCTTTTTATTCATTCATACTTTCTCTCCTCAAAAAACAAACAACCAAACAAGATGAAGAAAGTATTACCTACATATTTTCAATAGGAGAATCTGAAAATCCAAAGATTGCCTATAGTTTTAAAGTTGAGCGGTTAACAGAACAACATAGGTAAGAGCATTCAAAGAGCCAAACTAAAAATAATAAAGCAATTTTTCAATATCATTACTTGATTATAACTAAATTAATCATGACTAGCAAAAACACTAATCAAGCAATGTAAAACAAATTATATACTTGAAAGATTTACAAATGAGTCAAGCTTAACCTAGCTTTTCTGAATTCAAATCCTTATTAAAAGATCTTTATCCCACTGGATTTAAGTAAAAGGCTAGCAGGACAATAACTGCTTCCTTTCTCCTAGAAAGAGTAGAAGGCTAATGGAGGATGGGAGCTATAATTTATTAATTTTAAAAATGTAGGTGAATTAAAGTGCCGATTCTTACTTTTTGGTAATATATTTTGTTTTACAATAATTTTAAATTATTTTAACAAGTGATATATTGTTCTTTGCACCTTTCTTAAAATTTGTACTTTTAAAGAGAAAAAGTAGGAAGCACTTACCCAAATACATTTAGGTTATTTCTTAAGAGATTATAAATCATGTTAAGGACATATATTCTATATCATAAATTGTATCTGTGTATGAGTGTGCACATATTTATATATACATATGAATATATATGTATAAACATATATCTCTACATTTATAAGGATAAATTTATAGGATGATATATGAAAAAGTTAAACTTTAAAATATTTCTAGATTTAGTATTCTTATATTTTATTAAATATTTGAAAAGCTACAATAAGACCATTCCTCAGTCTCCTCCTACCACAGAGTGTATGTATATAAGAACCACAAGTTGTTACCATTTGGGAATTGAAGATATTTGAAGAAAGAGAGGTTATCAAAAACCAAAGAGGATCACCCTTTTATAAATAACATAGCTAATCAAGAATACTCTAGGGATGAATTCAGAAGATGAAATATCTTGGTTTTACTCTGATCCCTCCCTTCAATCGCATTCTGGGACTAAGTGTTGGCTGAAATCAACCACAAGTCAGAAGGCAAGGAACCAGATGACATAATTCATACAGAACATTCACTAAGGCATAGAGGATGAATCTGGAGGAGTAAATAAGAGATATTTGACAGAACATCATATTAGACTTACAGAAATAATTGGAAGATTTTCTACCTGCCATTTTATTGGAAATGTATAGATAAGAATGTAAATTTCTGAAAATAGTGATATTGATGAGGGAGCATAACCCAAGCTGAAGGCAAAGCACAAGCTAGCACAAACCCCACCTCCAGGTGGGATACATTGGTATTCCTCAGGCATTTCTGACGGCCTAAGAAAAAGGAAAGGACAGAAAACAAATGGTTAAACCGACAGGAGTCTCCTTCAGTTTACAGATAACTTAGTAAACTATAAGAAAAAGGCAATCTTATTCATAGCCTAATTTCCAGAAACCTATAGACTCCATTTCCTGGAGCCCTAATATCATACCCAGTAAGATGTAAGGGGGTTTAAGTGCTTGTTATCGTGATGTGGGAAACAAAGGCAAATTAAAAATTAAATTCCCTTACTGCTTGCAGTCCATTGACAAGTCCTTGAAACAGGCAGAGTGACCTTCCTCTAGGACCTCAGCTGCCTCCATGATGACACTTTGCTAGGGGCAAAAGGGAATCTTGGCTTACCATTATCCTGACCCCCCAGGATCCTGTGAGTCTTCTTAAACACACAAAAAAATCCTTTGTAAACGTCCTTTATCTTTAACCCCAAGTATATATTGGCAATTATACTCCGAGTGTATGCCCTCTGATATACATCTGAAGAGTCCTGACTGAGTTTTACTGAACAGTAATAAATGATGTTTTGCTAACAATAGCTAGCTCCTCAAGGTCCTGAAAACCTTGCTTCCAAAATTCCTTAGAGACTTAAGCTATCCCTAACCACCTCCCATCCTGAAGGTGTAATAATAGGTCACTCTTCCTAACCCCAGAGCAGCTCTTTTTGCCCGTGGGTCCTGTCCCCATGCTTTAATAAAATTGCCTTTTTGCACCAAGGACATCTTCAAGAATTCTTTCTTGGCCATCAGCTCCAAACCCCACCATCACCCCCAAATCCCATCAATATCAAGGCAAAAACTGCACCAGATGAAGTTAATCCAGTAAGGAAGACTATTACAATAGATGAGAGAAATCAGAATGCAGTCTGAACTGAATTCCAATGAAACAGTGAATGGGAGATATTTTTTTAAGGGCTACAGTGGGTGGGATAACAGGTTATCTGTGCTTGTTAATTGGCTTTACCTGGAAATAAGAGTAAACTTTCTCCAATCTTCATGACAGGGTGAGGGAGACGTCTGGGGGCCTAGAGGCAGGAGGGGGGTCTATCTAATGTTTAGTTAGGCTGAGAGAAAATCAATGGTCTCTATTTCTTCAATGGTTGCTTTTATTTATGTTCAGGGAATTTGCAATTCGGCCCTATTTTTTACTTTCTGTACTCAACCAGGTAGGAATAATTCACCAGAGGCATTTCTGCTTTTTTCTGAGCAGGCTCAGCCTTCTGCCTGTGCACGATCTTCCAGACCGCCAGAGATAAGTGGGATTTCAGCAAGGCCTCTGGCTGTCTCTTCTGCTGGATCTCCCTGTTAAATTTCTGGCTGGTCTGCCTTTGTGATGCTTACCCCAACTAGTACTATGACCTCAAGCTAGCTCATATTAGCCTTCTCTAATTATTTGCCACTGAGATCTCTATTGTTTTTGACAGTGCCCTGGGCGTAGATTTTTCCACACTCCACTCCAAATAAAATGAGCCCATCTGGCAGTGAGGCAGGGCTGCTGGTTTTTAAGGCCTGGCCTACATGTTGGGGGAAGGGAAGCAGTCCCTAGCTGAAATGCCATTGACTCCTAATCTTACCAAGATTTAGTGGGTTCTCTTGAATAAATAATGCTTCTCCATTTGCTAAATCTTCAAGTGGTTATTCTGACAACTTTTTTCAGTCCTATTGATGAGGTAGCATTAGGCAAGCTGAGGGCAAAGCACAAGCTAACAACACCCTTCCTCCTACCCCCCCCCCCCACCAGGTGGAATATGTGTGATAGTCCTCAGGCACTCTTTGCTGTCCAAAGGCAAAGGAAAGGGAAAGAAAACCAGTGGTCAACTGATGGAGATCATAGTCATGCTGGATATGAGTCTCCATCAGTTTACAAATATTTTAGTAAGTTACAAGAAAAAGTAATCTTATCAATAACCTAATCTCCAAGAACTCCCTAAGGTATTAATGATAATGCTTTGCTAGAGGGAAAAACAACCTTAGTTTGACAATAGTTAGGCCTAGGGTAATCTGTGTGTCTTCTTTAGTATATGGAAAACCCTTTAAGAAACTTTGATCTCCCCCAACTCCATAGTGTATAACCAGTCACTCTTCACAACCCTAGTGTAGCTCTTTCTGCCCATTGGTCCGGTCCCTATGCTTTAATAAAATCACCTTTTTGCACCAAAATGTCTTCAAGAATTCTTTCTTGGCCATTGAGTCTGAACCCCCAGCACTCCAAAACTTCATCACTATCACTGCTTTGGGGAAATAGGCTTATAATTAACTAAGCTCCTTATTTTGCCATTCTGAAAGTCCTACCCCCTCCACATTCTACACTTTTTTATTCAGAACTTTCTTACCCTTAGATATATGATGTTCCCCATCTGTGAGGTTAGAAAAGCTATTCCCCAAGGTCCTTAAGTAAAAAATATTTTATTTTTTCCCTTTTCACATCAGATATCTAATAAAAAATTGTCACCAATCTTATTGCTAAACATTCTCAAATTAGGATTACAATATTGTGGTTTATAATAAATATAACACAGAGCTACTAAAACTCTTGGAATTTTCTAAGTGATGAGAGCTATAAAGACGTCTTTTGTTAAGTTAATGGTTTACTTTTGTGTTAATGAGCCCTCTAAGGTTGAGGGCATATTGACTAGGAATAGAGGTTTGGAATTTTCAGTACCACACTCCGATCCCAGGGAAAAGGAGAGGGGCTGCAGGTTGAGTCAATCATCAATAGCCAAAGATTTAATCAGTTTAGCCCATGTGATAAAGCCTCAATAAAATACCAAACTCATGGGATTTAGAGAGATGTTTTATCTCTTCATCTGGATGGTGATTTGTATCCTTTGATATCCTTTGTCATAAGCTAGTAACCTAGTGATTTCTGTGAGCTGTTCTAGAAAATGAATCCAATGCAAGGAAGGGGGTTGGGTTAGGGGAACCTCTGGTTTATAGCCAGTTGATCAGAAGCACAGGCAAAAGCCTGGCTGAGCCTGGCATCTGAAGTGGAGAGCTGTCTGTGCAACTGAGGAATCTGATGCTATCTCCAGGTGATAGTGTCAGAATTTAACCGAATTATAGGATGTCCAGCTAACATCCAGAGACTTGCTTGCTTGGTGATAGTGTGGAAGAAACCTACCTCCACACGTTAGAACAGGGTGCAGAACCCAAAATGAAATGAAGTGCATTTCATTCCATTCCATTCCATACTGTCTTATTTTAGGGGGAAAAAAAAAATCTCTCCTAACTGGTCTCCCTGCATGACCAGCTTAAAACCAATGTTCCACTATGCTACCACCATAGAATCTGACTGAAATATAAATCTGACCATGACACACATACTTGCTTAAATATTTGACAGAAATGCCAACACTTCTCCAAAATTATAATCTTCTGCCTTATCTAAACCCATCCTACCCACTGTTTCTCATCTTTACTACCCCCCACTGGTACTTTATCTTTCAGTAACATGGATAGTCATGTAGTTCCTTGGTACATACCATATTATGTATGTGAATATTATACCATATTTCACATCTCAGCAACCTGAATGCTTACATTACAATGTAGGCATTACTTTTTTCCTAATATCTGTTTAATTACCATTTACCTATCTTTCAAGAGTATACAAGTACACATTCTCAGAACCCTCAGCCTTGAGGCTAGGTTGTTTAGCTCTTTAGCCTCTCTAATAGTTCCTTGTGTGTACCTGTAATAGTTTGCCATAGTCTTTTTTTTTAAAAAATTTTTTTTCAACGTTTTTTATTTATTTATTTTTGGGACAGAGAGAGACAGAGCATGAACGGGGGAGGGGCAGAGAGAGAGGGAGACACAGAATCGGAAACAGGCTCCAGGCTCTGAGCCATCAGCCCAGAGCCTGACGCGGGGCTCGAACTCACGGACCGCGAGATCGTGACCTGGGTGAAGTCGGATGCTCAACCGACTGCGCCACCCAGGCGCCCCATAGTTTGCCATAGTCTTGAAAACTTTATCTCTTTCTGATACTTGCACTTAGATGTTTGTTACTCAAAGGTACATAATCTTTCTTATTCGCAGTACTTAGCATAGTGCCTGGCAAAGGGAATGGGTTTTATAAATATTTGTGAACAAAATCCAACTGATTCTGGCTGACAAAAATGCAAATTATAGCTTATTTTTCTCTATGTAAATTTGCATATATTCTTTTACATCAATCCATTTTTTTCACATCAATTCAATGAACATAAGCCCAATGACTATGAACTTCGTTTGTAAAATGGAAAGGATGGACAGATGTACAGCTCCATGAGCCCAATTATCTTTTGCCTCTGAGGGGAAAGCAAGCTGTCAAAAAGGGGCATTCAATGCCCTCTGTTGTTTGCACTGGGTTAGAGAAAATAACTAATTTCTTCATATGTAAGATCAAAACTGCACTATGTCACTGTGTCACCATGTCACTGTACTCATGTGTGTTTCTTGGCTTTTATCATTTCCCCCAAAATTCATTGCCAGGAGGCACTAAGATAATGCACAGATGGTGCCTACTATATGCACTGCAGCCTGACCTATGTTCCTTTTGAGGATTATTGCTATGGTCATTTTGAAGAGGATTGATGACTTTCTTATGAAGACAGCTGTTGTCTTTAAAGAGGTATTTACAAGGCAGAACATAGAACTGCATTGTATTTATTATCTGTATTTTATTATATTAACAATTAATTAAAAATAATAAGTTGTGGGAAATCAATACCAAGTTTATTAGTGACATCATAGTGATACAATTTGTCAGTTTCTGAATCACTTTGTATTAATGATAAAAGAAGAAAAGAGCATCACTACAAAATATACTTGAAGTCGCCTCTATATCACTTAGATTTGGTATTCGTGTTGCTGACTCCTTAAAGATTAAGAACTTGGATGAATCATAACAGAATGGATAAAATTATGAATTAATAAAAATCTTGAAGATTAAAAAATTAGATAAACTAACTCCATACAGAGAATTTCACAGACAACATGTCTCTTAAATAAATTTGTCATTAAGAATATTTAGTGCAGGGGCATGTGGGTGGCTCAGTCCGTTAGGCATCTAACTCTTGATTTCAGCTCAGGTCATGATCTTGGCTCAGGTCATTATCTCATGGTAGTGCAATCGAGACCTGCATCGGGCTCCCAGCTGAGTGTGGAACCTGATTGGGATTATTTCTCTCCCTTTCTATGTGCCCCTTCCCCATTCATGCTCTTGCACTTTCTCTCAAAATAAATGAACATTGTTTAAAAAGAACATTTAGTTCATATAATAGGGAAAAATCTGTTATAGAATGGCCAACAGGACGGGTAGGGAATTCCAGTCCCTGCCGGAAGACTCCCCTTCCAGGTTTTTCTTCCCACCCTGCTTGCTGCTGGTACCAAATTATTACTAATGCGGAATGCGGAAGTAACAGACTATCAATTGTCCCCTCTGCGTATGCTCTGGACTCAGACCTCTGGAGACTTATCTCCTCTGAGCCCACCAGTGTAAAATAAACCTCCTGCCTTCCAAGATCTCCAAGTGTTGCTTGTTTCTTCTGCCGGATGAACATACTTTCCTTGATTTATTTAATCATTCAATACGTTTGAGTACTTAAATATGGAACTAATATAGGCACTGAAAATATACTGATTTTTCAAAAATAAAAAATCTTCATAAATTTGATAGAAAAAGAAATTCAAATTAACAGTGTGCAAACATACCGTTAAAGTCAAAATTAAGGATATACGATAATTGTAAAAATTTTATTAGATATCGCAGATAATGTAATAAGAAAAGAAATGAAGTATGAATTAGGGAAAAACAAGAGCTAGTGCTCTTATTTGTAAATGGTATGTTTGTTTACAGAGAAAGTCAATAGAACTAATCCCCAATAAAAAACACTTCTAACTAAAAAAAAGGGTTCAGAAAATTTGACTTTGTATTAGCTCTACATATGCAAAGCAATAGCTTTCTACCCACCAGGAAAATATATTTTTGTTTATAAAATAATCCAGACCATTTGGGGCACCTGGGTGGCTCAGTCAGTTAAGCGTCTGACTTTGGCTCAGGTCATGATCTCAGGGCTTATGAGTTCCAGACCCATATCGGGCTCTGTGCTGACAGCTCAGAGCCTGGAACATTTTCAGATTCTGTGTCTTTCTCTCTCTCTCTGCCCCTCTCCTGCTCACACTCTGTCTCTCTCTGTCTCTCAAAAATAAATTTAAAAAAACCATTAAAAATAAAATAAAATAAAATAAAATAAAATAAAATAAAATAAAATAAAATAATAAAATAATCCAGACCATTTGACAACAGAAAGGTAAAGGATGTGTGTGTGTGTGTGTGTGTGTGTGTGTGTCTGTTTGTGTGTGTGTGTGTATTAATGGCTACTACTATGTATACTAACACTAAAGTAAAATGTTTGCACATCTAAGAGATGACATATTTTGAACAGGACAAAGCAATTCTTTCATTATGCAGTAGGAGAAAAAAATAATCATTTTGTGGTCATCTAGTCTGAAAAAAACTCAAGGAGTATATCTACCCCAAACAAGCATATCTTTAAAGTGGACATCAACATTTTCTTATTCTTAGTGTGTTTCAAAGTACATTTGAAAGATGGTAATCCATTACAAATAGGTTTTCAATTTGTGGCATGACAACAGATTGTTTTTACATTATGATAATTTTTTTTTTTTTTACCAACAGGTCTTATTTGTTACACCAATCCGTTCAACTTTTAAATAACTGTATGTGTGTGTGTGTATCTGTGTGTGTGTGCGTGTGTATGTATATATATATATGTGTGTATATATGTATATATACACACATATATATATACACACACACATATATATAGGTTTTTCTTTTTTATAAATCTTATAAATGTGCACATTCCTAAGAATAGTCTTGGTAGTTTTCACTAGCTCTTTGGATTTTAATCTCATGATGTTCTTTCCTCTGATGTCCATCTGTTAGAGCAGAGTTCAGTATTGTTGCTATCCTACCCACATACAGAGACAATACAATCCTTGAACAGCTTTCTTATACTGTTGTCTGTGTTTTATTACACTCCAAGGAATATGGATTAGAATGAAAATCTAAAAGTTTGTAGTGACATAGGATATTAATAAAAAGAAGTCTTGTTGGACATATTACTCATAGGATTCTTTTTTTTTTTTTAATTCTTTTTTAGATGCTCACAAAATTGTCTATTTACAGAAGTGGTGATTTAAGAAGTTGAACTGCCATTGGAAAAAATGTTCCTGTCTAGGAAAGAGTGTAAGAGCTTGACATATTCATTTATTTCAAACTTGAAAACTGTTTGTACTTGGTCAAGACTAAAAAAGATAAAAATAATTCTGAACATGGCTTTCACATTTTAGGACTACTCACACATAGTAACAATGAATAGTACAAACAAATAGGGTCTGATCTATGACATTATGTTCAATAACTTAGCAGCATATACATTCTTAAGAAGCAGAATAAATTCTTTCTTCAGTACACTAAATTTTAGTTATTGCTAATACGTGCCTATCATTTTGTTAACAGCTGTAGAAACATTAGAGTCTCTGCCCATACGGTATTTGTTTCTTTCTTTTTTTTTTTTTATTGGGAGAGGAGGAGAGGGTAAAGAAATGAACAAATAAAATGTGCAATTTAAAAAATTATTATAGTTGTGCATGACAGGAAACTGTAACAAAGTATAAAAGATGATTCTTAGATCATAGAGGGTTCTGAGAAGTGTACTCTGAGAAAGGCATGAAGGAAGGGACTGTTTTATGAAAGGAGAGCACATATGAAAAGGCAGTGCCACACTGTTAATAAAAAAGAACTCTTAGTGTTTTTTGATGTTCCTAAATATCGTGAATTTCATCATTATATGTTTTTCAGATGGGTGTGAAATTTGTTGTTACTCCTTGATCATATTATGCCCACTTTATTCCAAAATACATGATAGTACAATTAATTGACTTTTGAATAATAGTTTATTATGAGAATGACTAGGTTCTTTTTTCTCTTGTTATTGAAAATAAACCATAAATGCCTCAAATGACTTTCCTAAACCTATAATATCACCATTCTGCTATCATAGTTTTGTTTTGTGTGTGTGTGTGTGTGTTTTTGCATAATGCGTTATATATGCTTTCACACTTTAAATGCAAGTAGCCCATAGAGGATATGCCTTGTGGGGATACAGTGCTGAAATAACTTAAACTGAAACTCTAAAGAAAAAAGCTATTCCACATGGTGATATTGGGTTAAGAAGATGAAGAATTAAAGAAAATATTTCACATATAAGTGAAATCATAAGGTATTTGTCTTTATCTGACTTATTTTACTTAGGATAAAACAACAACAAAAACAACAAAAAGAGAGAAACAAACTCCTAAATATAGAGAATAAACCAGTGGCTTCAGAAGGAAATAGGCAAAATAGATGAAAAGGATTAATAGGTACAAACTTCCATTTATAAAATAAGTCATAAAGATGAAACATACAGCATAGGGAGTATAGTCAATAATATAATAACTGTGTATGGTGATAGGTGGTAACTACTTATCATGGTGTGTAATTGATAATGTATATTATTATTGAATTGTGAATCATTACATTATATACCTGAATCATTTATATTATATATTATGTTATATTATATTAATTATATTTATTACATTATGTCAACTATACATCAATTTAAAAATTTAAAAATACAAAAAGGTGAAGGAAAGGGTAGGCAACTTTAGAGAAAAGATTTTTCTGCTTGAGTGAATATAAGATAATTTTTTATTTGCTTCAGTAACTTAGAATATTATTCTGGTAAAGGACAGATCTGGGAAAGTGAACAAGAAAGCATGCCAAATAGAACACATTATATTTATATATTTCAGAGACAACCAGCTTACTCAATGGAAAGCTAAGACATCTGAGACAATAAAGTGAAAATCTGAAACAGAATTGTCAGTAAATTGGAGTAAAAAAATAAGTGAGAAGAATGGGAAAATTGGAGATATATTAGTATTAGGTGTTTTCAGTTTCCGTTTGTGATGGATACATTTTCAGTTGGGTGTATTTGTTTCAGAATATGTTTATTCAATTAAATAGATTTATAGTATTTTATGTTAGAATGCAAGAAATGACATGGCTATTGTCCCAGTACATGAATTCTAGCTGGCACCAGAGTTAGAAGGAGCCAGTGTAAGAGTAGGAGATTTTTCAGAATTCTTTTCCTTCTCTAGCTCTTGTTAGCTGATCAGTTGAACATTCTAAACACCAAATTAAAGGCCTATTAGATTGTTGCTAGCAGGCAAAGGCATAAGTAATAATAACAAATTGCCGTTTGCCCTTAACTCCCACATTTTGTCTCAGGGCAGGTTATTTCTTGGTCTAGGCATTCAGCATGATGATGGAGGCTCCTCTGATGGCTGGTAATATGAAATGCCTCTTAGTTCATAAACTGATGATTACTTGACAATTCTCTTCATTTACTTCTTGTTTTATTTATTTTTGAGACAGAGGCAGCAAGCAGGGGAGGAGCAGAGAGACAGGGGGAGAGAGAATCCTGAGAAGGCTCCGTACTCTCAGTGCAGAGCCCAACACGGGGCTTGATCTCATGAACTGTGAGGTCATGACCTGAGCCTAAACCAGAGTCGGACACTTAACTGACTGAGCTACCCAGGCACCCTTTCATTTGCTTCTTCAAAGGGAGAATACAGTGTTGAGTCTGAATATGACATGTGATTTTAACAAGCAGGATGTTCAGACTGACAGAACATATAAGAGATAAAGAAAATCAGCTAATGGAATTAATATAGGAGCCCAGCAAGATAGCATGCTATACAATCAACATACAAAATGAATAGTTGCCATTTATCAGAAATAATGAGATAGCATGTCTCGTGGATAAATACTTGGTTCATAGACAGCAAAAAACAATACCACACCTAGGGAAAAGGTTACCAAGATATGTGTGAAATCTTTATGAAGGAAGTGGTGACAGTTTATTTAAGAAAAAAAAAGCTCTAAAAACATGCTTAGAAATACTATACTAATGAATGGAAAGACAGAGTATCCTAAAGATTTCAGTTCTCTAAATCTGATAATAGAAGTATAATAAGTAACCAGGATAATATTAATGGTAGAGTACAAAAAATAATAATATAGTATCACAAAAAAGATTTATATATATACTACATTAATACATAATGAAGTTATCTTAAATTAGTAGATACAAAGTATAGTTTAATGGCATTATGGATATTATGAAGAATTAATATCTATAAAGTATATATGTTCATCCATATCTATCTATCCATATTTTAATGAATAAATAAGAGAAGAAAAAAACATTTTTGACTTAGATTATTAAATTTTCATACACAAGATTACAACATGAGGGGTGCCTGGCTGGCTTAGTCAGTAGAACATGCAACTCTTAATCTTGGGTTTGTGAGTTTGAGCCCCATGTTAGGTGTAGAAATTACTTAAAAATAAAATCTTTAAAAAAAAAGATTATAACATGAAAATAAAAGCAACATACCAAAAAAATTTGCCACATATATATACATATATATATATACATATATATACATATATATATACATATATATACATACTTACATGTATATATAAATATGCATTGTCTATCATCTATTATCTATCTATCTATCTATCTATCTATCATATTATGAGGTAAATTACATCAAAATTTAAGAAAATAAGAGTCATCATATAAGGTTGCTTGGGTTGCATTTTGTATAAGTGTGCTTACTGAGTGGCAAAGGAGACTGAATGCCAGTCTACATTGTACTCACCAAACAGCATGAGGTTGTATCTACTTGGAAGAAGACTTTATTTTCTATCTTCAACAAGGGTACTCAGTGGCTTATCATGGTCCTGATGAAGACAAAGAGTATGACCAGGTAGTTAGTTCACACAAAAATAATAAAGACTAGGACAACTTAAATGATTTAAAATATGTAATGTTGGTATGGGTAAAAAGAAATTAATACCCTCTTTGCAATGTCAAAGTATGAACAAGTATAGAATTTTTGGAATACATCTGTCAAAATGAAAAATATGTTTAACTATTAAGTCAGCGATTATACTTCTAAATATCTATTATACAGATGCAAAAATATACAAAGATTCATGAGCAAAGATTTTAGTTGCAGCCTAGTTTCTAAAAATAAAGTAGTAAAACAATCAAGTTTTCATCAATGTAATATTGCATAATTATTATTATTTTAATTTTTATTTATTTTTGAGAGAGAGACAGAGACAGAGACAGAGCCAGAGTGAGAGAAGGGAAGGGGCCGAGAGAGAGGGAGACACAGAATCTGAACCAGGCTCCAGGCTCCAAGCTCTCAGCACAGGGCCTGATGTGGGGCTCAAACTCACGAATGGTGAGATCATGACCTGAGCCGAAGTGGGCTGCTTAACTAACTGAGCCACACAGGCGCCCCAAATTATTTTAAATTCATTTCATACAATTGTATGCACATAGAATTGTAAATAAATGTAAATAAATTTATTATGTAGGTAAATGTCCATAAATCTTTGTTTATGGGTATAAGAAATCTCTATGCATTTTTCTATGTAAAAACAAAAACAAGTTGTACCTAGTAATAAAGTTACCAAGCTACCAAATAAATAAAACCTGTGAAGTTTATACAGGTAATTGTAGTGGTACATTTGGTTGCAATTTAAGTAGGAGTCCATGGTAGACTTCATCAAGAAGTTGGAATTTGAGCAAATACTCGAAAAACAATAGGTTGACTGTAGATATATCTAGTAAAAGATTTTTCTGCTGCTGGAAAGAATAAGTCCATATGCAATGAAGCAAGCATGCACATGCCTAGCTGTGCAGAAGATGGGAAAAGGATGTGGCTAGAGCAGACTGAGTAAAAGAAAGGAAGTTTAGCAAGAGATAAGATCGGAATCGAAATAAAAATAGGACTTCTACAACTTCACAAGTTGTTAAGAATAAGGTGAAAGCATAATTTATTGTCTAAAACTAGATATTTGTGAAATGAAGGTGACCAAAATAATGAAAAGTAAATAATGTGGGAAATATTTATATATTGATAAATTGGTCTGATTATAAAATGGCTTATTTAAAAAATTAAGGGAATAAGTTATATCTTTAAATGAGACATTTATAAATTATAGGTACTTTACATTAATATATAAATATACATTAAATAGGCAGCAATAACTGAAGAGTTTTGAGATGAAGAATGTCATGATATAATTAACTTTGACATAACTATATGGCTAGTGTATCGAGAATACACAGTAGGACCAAGAGCAGAACGTAGGACATCAGGTAGGAGGTCATGACAATTTTCCAGGAGAGAGAAGATGGGGGGGTTGTACCCAGATTTAGAATGATCATACCTTGGTAAATTTTTTTTTAAATGAAAATAAATTAAAATAAATCAAATGTAAGTGGGGGGTATATACAGAGGTAGGGTTGAAAATTCTTAAATTTCCAAAAGCAGACATGCAAAACTATTAACAGACTTTGCTTCTGGAGAAAGCAACAAAACATCCACTCAATAATTAGAATCTAAGAGTTTCCATTTGGATTTTATATTAAGGTGGGGTTTTTTTGAAGATTTCATTTTTTAGAGCAGTTTTAGATTCACAGCAAAATTGAGATGAAGGTAAAAAGATTTCTGATATATTCCCTGTCCTCCATAAATGCATAGTCTTGAAGATAAGTTGACACATCATAATTCCCCAAAGTCCATAGATTACCTTGAGGTTCACTCTTGGTTTTGCACTTTCCTTGTTTTGGACAAATGTATAATGACATGTATCCATAATTATAATACCATACAGAGTATTTTCACTTCCTTAAAAATCTCCTATCCCCCACTATTCTTGCCCTCACCCCTAACTTCTGATAAGCTCTGACTTTTTTCTGTCTCCATATTTTTGTCTTTTCCAGAATGTTATATAGTTGGAATCATACAGTATGTAGACTTTTCAGATTGTTTCTTTCACTTAGTAATATTCATTTAAGCTTCCTGTGTGTCTTTTCATAGCTGGAAAGTTCATTTCTTTTTAGGGGAGAATAATATTTCATTGGGTGTACCGCAGTTTATCCAAACACCTACTAAAGGATACCTTGATTGTGTCCAAGTGTTAGCAATTTATAAATAAACATGTTATAAACATACATATGCAGATTCCTTTGTGGACATAAATTTTCAGCCCCTTTGAGTAAATTGCATGGAGCACAATAGCTGGATAGTATGGTAACAGTGTATTTAGTTTTGCAAGAAACTCCCTAAGTATCTTCCATAATGTCTGTACCATTTTGCATTTGCACCAGCAATTCATGACAGTTTCTGTTGCTCCAAATCCTTGTCAGTATTTGGTGCTGTCACTGTCCTGCATTTTTGCCATTCTAATACTTATGCAGTGGTATCTTATTATTGTTTTAATCTGCATTTTACTGAAGACATATGATGTGGAGTATCTTTGAATATGCTTATTTTCCATCTATATATCTTCCTTGGTAAGGGTATTTCTTAAGGTCTTTGGACCTTTTTTCCATTCAATTCTTTGTTTTCTTATTGCTGAGTTTTACAAAGCTCTTTTTATATTTTGGATAACAGTCCTTTATCAGATGTACATTTCACAAATATGTTCTCCCAGTCTGTGTCTTGTCTTATCATCCTCTTGAAATTGTCTTTTGCAGATCATTAGGTTTTTTTTTAATTGTAATAAAGCCCAGCTTATCAGTTATTTTAACATGGGTCATGTTTTCTGTGTTTAAAAAGTCATCTCCATACTGATGTCATCTAGGTTTTTTCCTGTAATCTTCTAGAAGTTTTATAGTTTTGTGTTTTACATTTAGTTCTACAATCCATTTTGAGTTTATTTTTATGAAGAGTGTAAGTTCTGTTGTTAGATTCCCCCCCCCCTTTTTTTTTTTGCATGTGGATGTCCAGTTATTCCGGCACCATTTGTTGAGGAAACTATCTTTGTGTTCCTTTGCTCCTTTGTCAAAGCTCTATTGATTTAATTTATGGGAGTTGATTTCTGGACATTATATTCTGTTCCATTCATCAATTTATCTATTCTGTCTCCAATACTATGTTGTCTTGATTACTATAGTTTTATAGTGAGTCTTAAGTACGGCAGTGTCAGTCTTCCAACTCTGTTTTTCTCCAACATTGTGTTGATTATTCTAGGCCTTTTGCATTTACATATAATCTTTATATCAGTTTGTCATTATCCACAAAATAATATACTAGATAAAATTTTGGAATGGATAGACTAGATTTTGATTGGGATTACATTGAATCTATAGATCAAGATGGGTATAACTGACATTTGATAATATCAAGTCTTCCTTTCCATGAATATAAAATATATGTCCATTTCTTCAGGTTTTCTTTGACTTTGTTTATCAGATCTTTGTAGTTTTCCCCATATGGTTCTTGTACAAATTTCATTAGATTTATACCTAAGTATTTCTTTTTCTTGGGTGCTAGTGTAAATGGTATTAAATTTTTATTGGTATGTCAAATTCCATTCATTTATTATTGGTATGTAGGAAAGTAATTGATCTTGTATATTATTTTTGTATTTTATAACCTTGCTATGAATGCTTAGTAGGTCCAGGAGATATTTTTTGTTAATTCATTTGAATTTTCTATGTAGATAATCATGCCATCTATGAACAAAGACAGTTTTCTCTCTTTATTTCCAATTTGCATAACTTTTAATTCCTTTTCTTTTATTATTGCATTAGTAAGGACTTCCAATTCAGTGTTAAAATGGAGTGCTGGAGAGGAAAGCCTTTCCTTATATTTGATATTAGGGGGAAAGCTTCAAGTTTCTCTATTAAGTATAATATTGACTGTAGGTTCTCTGTAGATAGTCATTATAAAGTTGAGAATGTTCTCCTCTATTCCTAGTTTACTAAGAGATTTTATCATGAATGGGTGCTATACTGAGTTTTATGTAGGAGAAACCAATATATGAAATCAAGATAGAAGCTTGTGGTGATTATATTTGATACCAACTATTTTTTTCCCAACCATTTCTATGTCCTTTATAAGAGGAATATACTTTTCCACCCTATTCTGGACCTGACCAAAGGTGAATGAGCATTATATATGACATAACCAAGCACGGGTTTTAAAATTGCATGATTTGGGTCCTACTCTTATTCTTTATGTTTCTATCATGTCCTGTAAATGGAAGCCACACTTTCAACTTGGGTTGTGAATAAAAACACATGGTAAGGAAATACGAAGCAACATCTTACCCTATAAGAGAATCTATTGAGTTTATTGCTATTGTTCCTGAACCTCTTGACAAGAGTCAGTAGCATACCCTAGATTTCTTAAATTGAGAAAAGAAAAATGAGATATGGCAAGTGAAGATTATTGATGATTCTGATGACTATCTACATAAGGAAATGTTAGAATCATATCTCCTCTTATAGAGATAATCTGGTACTTAATTTGACAATATAAAATCTATTCTGGCTGCATACACAGAAAATCTAGGAAATAGAAATGTTCCTCTCAATTTTATAAAAAATAAAAATGGTTTTTACAGAACATGAAAAGACACTTAGCTTTGTTATGCCTTAGGAAATTTCCTAGATCTATTTCTCAAATATGGGAGATTAAAAAGCAAATAAAGCATATGAAAATGTTAGCTCTTAGATTACTTTAAAAATGTACATATTTTGCCAAATTCAATTCATTTTTCAAAGGTCATCTATCCTAATACTTAAATAATTTGACTTTATTTGCTTTTGTCTCTTAGATGATAAAAATACCTATCTATTAATTAGGGTATGTCAGCTATTATCACAGGAAAGAGACAGAGATTAATTTCCTTTACCTTAGAAAACAAATAGAAGATAGTATTTCTCTTACAAATACTGCATAAATATATAAATTATTTTATTGATTTATTGATTTTTCCAGTTATTATTTTCAGAAAACATTATTAAATGAGTCTGCTATTGGAAACATAAAAAAAATTGTTCCAGAACTTAAATATCAGAAAAGCAAAGATCAATAAGAGAAATGAATTCATTTTAAAAATCAGACATGAATCTGAGATATAAGCTCTAAAAAAAATTAAATTCCCTAGAGCTTCCCATCAGCCAGCTACGACAGGTTTGAAGGTCATTGTTGCTGGCTATTTGGCTAACTTTCAACTCAATTTGAGCCCTGATCAGTGATTCAAAACTGACCCACACAGATGGGCAACCATGTGGTGCCCCAGTGCATATTAAACAGAAGATTCCCTTACTCTGAAAAGGAAGAGATCAGATGTTTAAAAATAAACTGTGTGAGGACAAAATGTAGAAGGCTTGAATGGTGTGCCAAACAATTTTGAGACACTTTGTGTATTGACTCTTCATTCTGTGGTGACTTTTCGCCTGTAGGGAATCTAGATCCTATGTAAGTCATCTTCCCATGTGTGAAAGGAAGCAATCAAGAAATACACATTTGGTTCAAATGATTTGCAGACATTTTAGCTTTAGAGAATATAAGACATCCTAACTTTCTATTTTATTGGTTCTCTATAGTAAAAAGATATATAGTTAATTTTTAATTACACATTTATTTTGTGCCTGATCTTAGGTCTTGTTATCTTGAGGTATGATGAACTGGAAGTATGAAGTAATCAGATTATAAATGTACATGATTTTGAGGCTTCTATTTCATTTTTAATCCAAATCTAAGTGATATCTACTTTGGTTTAAATACTATTACCTTTTCTATTGTCTAATTACAGATGTCTGAAAATGGTATCTATTTTCTCAATATGCTTTGGTAAAAATAATTATACGTAGGCTAAAAAATAATGGAGATGACAAAATATACAATATAGTAAAAAGTTACTTGAATATAGTCTATTCTCATACATTCTTTATTTCCTTAATAGATTCATTTTTAAGAAAAGATATAACTGGAATAATTTCATGACTAGCCCAAATTACCCAATAAAGCAAAAAAAAAAAAAAAAGATTCTCATGTCTTCACAGTATGAAAGCAAATATAATAAAAGAAATATTGAGTTTCTGATTTGAAAAACTGAACAATGGTTATCTGATTCTTAGATTCTGACAATCCTTTGCACTTAATCAAAACTTCTATTAAGTGTCTTATTTTGATAATTTAAGTGAACTCTAGAAACCAACTTCACTCTTCATTATATAACCAAATGAACTTTATCAAATCTTTGCCTCCTTTTTAATCATTGCTTTGCAACAAAGAACTACAATAGCATTCTTTTACAGCTATTTTTAATATTTCTACTACTGATATATAAGGACTGCGATTTATATTCCCCTTAAATTCACAACTTTCTCTCTAGTTTTATATTACTCATTTCATAAAGTTTTAAAAATTATATTCTCAAATTAAATATGAATAATCAGAGCTTGTTTTATCCTTTGAGAACTTTCCCTTTGTGGATCATTTGAATTGGTATCTTGCGGTTACATCCAACTAGGAATCACTCAGACATTTTCAGACACATCCTGTCATATTTATCTCCAAAGCACAAGCAAGAACAATAACCACTGACAGTTCTGAATGGGCCTGGAATTGTAACATAAACTTTACGTATGTCATCTTTTATGTTAATACTCACAAGGATCCTGTTGTATGCTATGATGGTATCCTCTATTTCCCTTTTCTCTTTAAAAGTATACACAGTAAAACCTTGGTTTGCCAGCATAATTAGTTCTAGAAACGTGCTTGTAATCCAAAGTACTTGTACATCAAAGTGAATTTCCCCACAAGAAATAATGGAAACTCAGATGATTCACTCCACAACCCAAAAATATTCATATAAAAGTGATTACAATACTGTAATATAATACAAAATAGTAAGGGCAATACAAAATATAAAGAAAATTAAACAAATTAACTTGCACTTACCTTTGAAAAACTTGGTTAGTGTGAGGGAGACGAGAGAGGAGGGTTATTGTGTAGGATGACTTTCACTATCACTAATGGAATCAATACTGTATATTGGCTCGAGGGAGTCTTTTTCTTTTTGTACAACTTTATCCAATGACCTAGAGCGAAGCAAAGCATTCCTAAGCTTACTCTTGTATGGAAAAGCAAAGGACTGTCCATAGGTGCTTGGAAGTGACAAAAAATACACTAGTGCCAGTTGTGGGCACCTTCCAATGTTCTGAAAAATCACTGATTTCTGCCAAACCCCACGGCCTGAGACTAAGCATCTGAGCATGGGAGACAATCACCCACAATCCCACAGTGAGAGAGACAGAGAGAGAAGAACCATTGGCTCAGTTGTGATCATGTAATATTTGGCATCATATACTAGTTAAAATTTGTAAGCTCCATGTTAAAGACGCTCTGGACATGCATTTGCCTTTTTAAAGGGAAAATCCCTAATAATATGCCTGTCCCATAGCATTTGGTCAATAAGCATTTGCCAAACAAACAAATTAAGATATGAAGAGGAAGATGTTATTGTTAAAAACGAAGAATCTGAGGCTAACCAAGTGTAGTAATTTGCCTGCCATGACATAGCTAACAAAAAGCAGATGTGGGAATCTATGAAGTCCATGTGTATGTCTATTCTACATGAATCTCAATAACCAGCCCTTAGTCTTACCATCATAGAAGCATATGCAGATACAGACCTTTTTTAACTAATGGCTTATCTACTCAATTACCAAACTTCTTTCTTTCTTTTGTTTTTGCAATTATTTTTTCATCTTAATTTTTCCTTTTTATGTCAACTTATCCAGTAAAAACTTTGTCTCAATAGTCAGGTAACTGATTTTTTTTTTTGCATTATTTTTCTGACAATAGAGCCAAACACAAGCACTGGTCTTAATTTTCTAAAACATTTTTATTTTTTTTATTACAACACAATTTTCACATAAAGTGTCATTATACAGAGGCTCCAAATTGAATTCCATGTATGCTTAATGGTTTCCCTGAGATATGGTGAGGGGTAAGGCCTGGGGAGGAACAGCTACATCTACCAATTTAAACAGAATAGCTCTGCTTCTGTCAGTTTTATATATTGGGTTTTCCTCTGTGTTTTAATTTGAAGGAAGTATTCTGATATTGTCAATAATACCAGTAGTAACAATAGCAAACATATTTCATCTTACTTAACTAAGTACTTAATAATTCAAATTTCAAGCCAAAGACTACAAATTAATATCCTTAATCTCAATTATACTCCTATTTTAAAACACTTTAATTTTGTCATGGGTACTATCCTCTGGCCCATTGATAAACCACATTGTTATGGAGTTCCAATACCCTCAAAAATGAATAGTTATTACGAGCATAGTCAGGAGTTTGAAATGTCATAGAAGGTCTACATTTAAATCAGAGACATTCTTGAAATTTTAAGATCAGTAAATCTGAGCAGAGGTCATAAAAATCTATCACTTAGCATAGCTCAAAAGCAAGGATCCCAAGCAATTCAACTTCCCTCTACTCACCCAACTTATGTTTTTCCTGAACTGAGGGTTTGGATTGTGTTGTTTGGTGATAGGTGATATTAAAATGGCTTCTCCAAGTCCTTGGTGCTCTTTTATGCCAATATGTGAAACTCTGATAAACTTGAAGAGTTATTTCAATTGTCCCCCAGCCTCTGCTTCCTTCTTTGTCCTTTGAAAAACAATATCGAGAGGGGTTAATATTCAGATTTTCTATAGGTGATAATAGTTGTTTATGTTGTTTGTTAATAATTAAAAAGTCTCCTTAAGAGTCTTTGGTTTGAATTTATTTCCTTTACTGGGCATGAATTATTTAGGTTGTCATTAAAGTGTGATATTTTTCAATTCAGTAGTCAATATCCAATTTAAGTAAAGAAAGCAATTGCCAGTAAATTATAATCTTTTTTCATTAAGATAAAAGCATGTCTGGTCTTGTGTTTCCATGTTTTTATTAAATTATTTTATAATATCAGGGTAGAAGAGAAGCTTATTAACTGAAGTGTTAATCACTTAAAATAATACTGGGGAAATTGTGCCACCTTGAGTTTCCCACTATTTTGGGATAAAATGCTCACAATTAGAAGCTTTCCTCCTGTGACTAGATCAAGGTATATAAAAATCATTGTTCTTAAGTTCATTTATCAGTGTTAAGACCTTTTCCAAATATACATTAGAAATTTCTAAGAAAAATATTTATTTTACCTTTCCTCACTTCTTCAGGAATCCCCTCAAAGATAAAGTATTTGAGGACACATTCTGACAGGAGAGTGCACGCAGACTATTCTTATTATTGAATTAATTTGTCTCAATCCTCTTAGTTATTCAGAATCTAATGTGAACATTTTTTTAGTCTTCTAACAAATAACATGAAGAAAAAAAAAACACATTGATCTTGAAACTGTGACTGTTTCAGAGCAAAGAGCTGTGGTACAAATCCTGCCTCTTGGATCTAGTGAGAGGTTCCATAAATTGCTATGTATGTAATATATCAACTTAAAGCTAGTTATTAATAAATATTAAAATGCTTTCAGGAGGCCAAGTCGTGACTTGAACCCAAATGAAGGGAAATAGTACCATTATTTTTCCCAACTAGATTAGGCCACATGGATAATTCCACCAGATACACTTGACTTTAATCCAATAAATTATGGATAGAATGGCTGAAAAATATTTTTCACAATTACTTGGAATTTAAGCTTAACCTGCAGGACTTCATACTTTTTTGGTGTCATTCTTACATCATCGATCTCTCCTTTTTATTCATACCTGTTTCATTCTCTTTTGTGAGAATCCTTAATTTTGGAGTTCTCTGGATTTTAGTCCTTGGTCTCCATTTCTCTGTCTGTTCTCAAATCTTTGGTAGTATCATCCAGTCACAACACTTTAAATAACATCCCTTTGTTGATGATGCTCAAATTCTTATCTGTTCTCCAGATCCTCTTCCCATATACACTAGACTTTTATAACCAAATGACTAGTTGACTTGCCCACTTAGATGATTACTAGACATGTCTTATTGAGGGAAATTTCTGTCTCATAGCCCAGTAGCACATCACATTTTATAGTTTTCCTTTACTTATATTCATGATCCTTTCCTTTATCTACAAAGGTCTTTGCACTCATTTGTGTTTATTATCTACCAGAGTATCCTTTAATTAAAATGTTAATTTCACCCTGTCTTCAGTGCTTTTTCTGCAAGAGTAAGCAGAAGAAACCTTACCTGTTCTGAACTTCTTAGTCTTGTCTTTAGCATCCCTACATATAGAATTCTCCCTACATTTGGGGGATAAACATCTCATCTTGGAATATGAGGTTTTGTTTTGATATGAACAATTTATATATACTATCATGTTTATTTCAATTTGAGAAGGGGTAAATAAAACGTCATGATAAAAATATTTACATCTACAATTTAAGGATGATTTTCATTAGAACATGAGCTATTAAAAAACAACACTTAAGCTGGCATATAAAGCTTGCTCACATGAACATACAGTACGGTAGATGATGCTGGCTTCAATTTGCATCTTTAAGCAAAATAAAGCAGTTTCAATAATAATTACAACCCACTTTCCTGTGTGGGTTTTTGGAACAAATAAGCTAATTGTACATATAATAAACTTTGATATAATAAATTTGGGGAAGGAAGATCAAGGAAAATTTTCATTGCCTAGATTGGCTAGAGTAGGTTTGGAGACGAAACAAAGGAAAAACAGCAAAAGTGGAGAAATTTTTTTTAAAGATTCCTTTTTGTCACAGGCTGAAAACTGCTATATTTAGACAACACTGAACATTCAAAGCGGTTTCCGCTAGAACAACAATACCATGCTTTTGATATTCAAGGCTGACTAATCACAGCAAGTGTACAAAGGGAAATTACAAAACAAGTATGTAGGAGCATATTCTCACCCTTCTTAAAAGTTAAAATCTGGTAATTGGGATTGTTATTGTATTTTTTAATTTTGACTTAATTATAAATTCACAATAAATTGCAAAAAAATCTGCAGGGTGATCCCATCCACCCTCCCCACCCCCACCATATTATCATCTGATATAACTCTAACGCAATACCAAAACTGGGAAGTTGACATTGGTATAAACCATAGAGATTATTCAGATTTCACAACTTTTATGTGCACTGATTTGTATACATGCATCTTTGTGTGTGTAGCTCTATGTAAGTTTATTATTTTATCACAAGTACAGTTTCACTTCACCACCACCACTGTCAAGATTCTTAACTGCACCATCATCACAAGACTCCCTGTGCTAGGTTTTTATATCCATATCCTACCCTCCATTTAATCCCTAACTTCTGCAATAACTAATTTGTCCTCCTTCTTTATAATTATTTCACAAATTTTAGACAAGTGAAATCATGCCTTCAGTATAATTTCCTCAAGATTCTTTGAAGTTGTTATGTGTATGTATATAGTTCATTCTTTTTAATAGCTTAGTAGTATTTTGTTATAGATGCACACAGTTTGTTTAACCATACCCATTGAAGGATATTTGGGCATTGACAGTTTGGGGTTATTACAAATCAAGCTTTTATGAATATTCATGTACAACTTTTTTGTGTAAAAATAGATCTTTATTTATCTGATGCCCAATAGTGCAATTGCTGGGTCATTTGGTAAGTCTATTTTTAGTTCTAATCCATTTTCTAGGAATCCATACTTACATGAAACTTCTAGAAAAATAGAAAATTTTAGGAATCTAGGGCAAGGTGAATACTCAATACCAAAAGAAAGATCAAATAAAAGGAAAAAATATATATAAATTATACCTCATCACAATTAAAAATCTGGGGGAAGATATTTGATAATAACATGTCTGATCAAGAACTTGCATATAAAATATTTAAAAAATTCTTTAATCAGCATTAAAAATATTTTCTTAACTCCTTGAACTACACAAGAGCTTTAATTGTAGGAGGAATGAGAGAAGAAGCCTAGAGTTTCTCCAGACAGTACGGAATATGAAAAGCACATGATACCATATTACCATAACATGAGCTACCCTCTACTGAGTTTATGAGTGAACTTACCCATTTCCTTATTAGGCTGTGATCTGAATGAAGACATAAAAGTCTTTGAAAACTCAGCAAATAAAGCAAAGTAGAGTGGAAACAGAATAGATGCAGAATAAATAAACATTAAATTTATTGTCCTTTATTTTGTGCAAGACATAGTGAAAAGCATCAGTGGAGAACAAGTTTATTTCTTTGAGTTTTACATTATGAAAAAGAAAGTATACATATATTGGAACTAAAAATGGGCCAATGGTAAAAGAGGTATTATCATAGGGTTATGAGACCATTTGTATGCCCTCTAGTTCTAGTCTGTAGGAAACTTATGGCTTTTTCCCTAAGGAAGCTACCTGCATACCACAAACTAGGACACAGACTACTTATGACAATGAAATACCTAAACAGAAATATTAAAGGGAGAATTGAAAAAGAGAATCTGGTTTCAGAGATGCATAATGGATTAGACATAAAAACATGAGGCCAGAGTCAGCTTATAGAGAAGCTGCAAAGATCTAAAGGCAGATTAGATCAAGATAGGAGAAACATTTCAAGAAATTTAGAGATATTATAGTAAAGATCATGAGCAACAAAAGTCAATCATCAAGACCAAAGAGAATGACATAGAAAAGTTTTAGATAATTAGTATCATCTAAATATCCATTTTAATCACATATTTATGTGTGTTGGTAATTTATGGCACTATCAAGTAATTTTTGTGAAACTTTTCATGGGTCTTTTCAACATTATGTTGTAATCAAAGTTCTCTGGCAGATAGTGAGGAGGGGAGAGAGTTGGCAGAAGGGAATATATTTTCTATCACGCAAACCATTATATAGGTGGACAGCCAAATAATATTCTTCTACATAAGGCCAGAACTATAAGGAAATTAATGCTTTTTAAGCCATTATGTAAATCATCTAACTAAAATAAAATTACTAACACAAATAACTAACAGAGACCAGAACAGCATGAACTAAGACTCTTACTGAAACTTACAAATGGTATGTTTTATTCATCTGTGTATTTACTCCCACAAATTTATCTTGCCAAAGTGACTTTATGTTTTAAATATTTTATTACCCAGTTTCCACTAAATTTCATTAGAGTATGCTTACTGTGTAGGTAAGTTCTCTACTTCCCTTTGACTAATTCCTTGAGTTCTAAAAACATACCATAAAAGTCATAAAATTTCTCACCATATTAAAATAATCCTAGCAAATATTCCTCAATCATATTTCCACTCTTAGCTTTTTATGAGAATTTGTAGGAGAGTAAAAAATATCACACAGTGGTACAGATATCAGTTTTCTCCCACTCGATGACTTTTTGTATATTCATCTATAATTTATTTAAAGAATTTCATTCTGGCATAGAAATGATTCATCTGTTCTCTTCTTAGCAGTGGCTGAAGATACTCAATAAAAGGAACAAATTGAGATTATTTTCCAAATAATGAATTTTAAAATGTTGTAAATAAATCTATAACAGAGATAATACTATTCATTTGATGGTAGTTTATCTAATTCTTCATAAATGTGCTTATAATTCACAATTATTTCACATTTGACATTGACTCACTCAATAATAAGTCACTGAATGATTAAATCTATCCAAAACATTATTGAGGACACTTAGAAAGATAAGTCAATTTTTGGTTTAGGGGGCTTGAAATAAATAAAACCCTTATGTTTAATAAAATACTATTTAATATTTAGAAAATAATAGATTACTTTTGAATGTATTTTGAAATAAAACATCACAGTTGTCCCTGAAAGGAGGATTGAATCTGTATCCACAGCTGCTACATATATAAAATGTTCAGTTCTTACCAAAATGTTCTAAGATATGAAAAGAAATAGAAAGTGTGACCCATATGCAAGTAAAAACCACTCAACAGAACCTCAGATGTTGTACTTTGTACGCAAGAACTTTAAGATAGCTCTTATAACAATGTTCAAAGAACAAAAGAACACCATGCTTAAAAAACTCAAGGAAGGTATGTTGGCACTGATCCAACAAATACAGAGCATCAATAAATAGATGGAAATTATTAAAAGGACAAGATTGAAGAGCACACCTATCACAATGAAAATTTATGATGGGGACTTAATAATAGATTTAGCTATTCTAACAGAATAGCTGTTAGAAGAAAGAATCAATGAACTCAAAGATAGTCGATAGTGATCATTCAACCTGAAAAGCAGAGAAGGGAAAAATGAAAAAAAAACATAAATAAATAACACAGCTTCTGAGAAATGTGTGACACAATTAAGTAAACCAAAATGTTAAATAATCCTTCACAAATGAAATGAAATAGATATTGGGGCACTTGGTAGCTCAGCCAGTTAGGTGTCCAACTTCGGCTCAGGTCATGATCTCATGGTTCATGAGTTTGAGCACCTTGTCAGGCTCTGTGCTGACAGCTCAGAGCCTGGAGCCTGATTCAGATTCTGTGTCTCCCTCTCTCTCTGCCCCTCCATGCTCACACTCGGTCTCTCTCTCTCAAAAATAAATACACATTTAAAAATTAAAATGACATAGATATAATCCCAGATCAATAAAATCTAAGACCCAACTTAAGAAGAAGGAAAGAATATTCTTGAGGCTAAAAGCAAGTGATACCAGACAATAAGTCAATTCCATTTGAAAATACATGGAATACTTGTAGTGGGTTGTTTCCCACTACTAAATATGACCGAGCACAAAAAGTCTTGTAAATATGACAGAGCACAAAAATAAAAAAAATAAAAAATAAAAAGAGAGAAGGCAATGGTATGATATTGGAGAGAAACTCACTTGGGATTCCTGAGAAATCAGTACCACTTTGGCATGTTAAAGGAAGACTCGGGAGATAACACAAGCAGAGATATTGACATTGACACAATGAACACTATATATTTCCACAATACTGGGGCCCCCACTCAAATGACCTCATAAGAAACCACAAGATGGAGACTAAGGCCATGAACATGAATGAAATGGAGAAGAAAAAAGGAATATTCTCCTATGAACTCAAAAATACTAAGCAAGGAAGATTTTAACAGACTCTAAGGTCATATGCAAGCTGATGAATCAAGTGGAAGAATCTAGGTTGATATTATTAATATGACTATTTGTACACTCTGGAAAAACTCATGGAAGTTTTGGTGTTTAAGTTTACTATTCAGCTATTCTTGTGTAACAAACCATACAAATGCTTATACATTCAAACCACAATTTATATAGCTGACAATTCCATGGTTTGATTGTGCAGTTTTCTGTCTCAACCTATTTAAATGACCTCTGCTATGCTCTCTCATTACTTTGTAGGCAGCTTGTATTTTGGCTAGTGCCGGATGACCTTACATGTACGTTTGGTGTTTGGCTGGATGACTATTTTATGAGGCACCTCAGTTCTCTTCTAATTGGCATTTCTTCAGCTGTCATGCTAGCTCTCAGTGTTTAACCTGATGATTTCTGGTTTCTGAGAGTGGCAAGAAAAACGAAAGTTTAATGTATAAGCATTTGTCAATCACATTTGGTAATTTCTCATTAATCACACTGCTGTAAAAATTTGAGTTTGCTTACCACGTATTTTGATGCTGTTTTGCCATGCAAACTATGATTGGCAGACAGTAGCAAGGATGCTGCCTCTGTGTATTTTAGAATTGCATTATCTCAGATTCCACATGGATATAATATCATAATCTGTATTTTAAAAAGATTTTGTACATTAGGGTTTGTGAAGAACTATTTAAATTTATTGAAGGGAAAAGTGCTTTTCTACTTAAAGCTCTTTGATTTGCAGTTAATATAAGTACTAATTGCTATAACTTGTATTTTATAAGAAAAGATACAAATGTGTAAGACACAAAGTGGGAAAAATTTAGTAGCATAAAATTTTACAACATGATCATTAAACATTTACAATTGTAAAATATAATATGTTTATTTTTAAAAGAATATTTAGTATTTAATATATATTAATATTGGGTTAATTAACTTAATGTTCAAAATATATAATCATAAACATACTCTCTAGAGCTATTTCATTTATATTATAAACTTTAAAAGCATTAACTGATTTATCAAGTTAAGCACATTCAATTGCTGAAGTATTTCTCTATTATTTTTCTTGATTACTAAGCCATCTTTCCAGAGCAATTTTTTGTTACCCCTCACATAAACTATTTTGATTATGCCTATCCAGTGTTTCCATATCTTGACTCAACTTCAATACAATAATTCTAGTGCCCTTCTCAATCTCCAAACAGTCTCTGAATGATGGCATGGTTTTACATTCCTCTAACTGTCTAGCCTCCAAAATTTATAACCCTTATTCAGACAGCTTCCTTGGGCATCAACATCACATCCCACTGCATTTTTCGCATTTTTAGTCAAAGTCAAATAATTCATTATCAAATCTACTCTCCCCCACCCCTGCTCATAGATCTGCTAGCAATAAATTCTTTTGGCTTTCGCTTGGATAAAAGTCTTTTATTCTTTCATTTGTCCAGATATTTTTGTGCAGTGTAGAATTCTGGCTTGAGAGTTATTTTTTTCTCCATATTTTGAAGAAGTCACTCCATTGTCTTCTGGTTTGCACGGTTTCAAAATGCAAGCCTGTTCACTAGCTATGCTTCCTTGTATGTGATGGATCTTTTTGTCTGAACACCTTCAATATTTTCCCTATATCTTTGATTTGCAGTAGTTTAAATATGAAATCTCTAGGTGTGGAGTGTACGTGTGTGTATGTGTTATCTATCTTGTTTGGAGTCCACTATGATTCTTAGACCTGAAATCTGAATTTTTTTGGAAGATTTTTAGCCATTATGTCTTTAAATATTTATTCTTTTCCTAATTTCCTTTGTCTTTTCTTCTGAGATTGCAATCATGTACATATTTTGAATGCTGTCTTCTATTTTTCCCTATAATTCTGTTTCTCTAGGTAGCTTAGCATAATTTCTAATGACCTATTTTTAAGTTTCCTGAGTCCCCTCAACTACGGTGAATCCACTCATGAGCTTTCAAAAATAAATCATGTTTGTTACCATAGCTTCCATTTTTAGCATTTCTATTTGATTTTTATTATATCAGTTACATTCTGAAATTCTCTATCATTATGCATATTTTCTATTTTTCCTACTAAAGAATTTAATGTATATGTCACACATTACATACATTATACAATGTATTAGTTATTTAAAATTTTCTGTATTGTAATTCCAGCATCTGGATTCATCTCTGAGTCTGGTTTTACTGCTTGCTTTGTCTCTTGAAAGTGTGATGACTTTTTTTTTTTTTTTTGGTCTGTTTCTTATAATTTTATTTGAGTGCTGGTCACAAAATTTTGGACGTACAATTGCAGAGATTGAGGCTTAAAGCATTCATTCCTGGAAAAGGGTATACATTTTTTTCCTGCTTGATGGATATTGTGGGAATTTAGTCAATGTAATGCGGAGGTAAGATTTTATTTTGTTTTGTTTTGCTCTAGTTACTTCCAATGCATCACTGGCATAAAATTCTTTTAGAGTTATCTTGTACAGTTAGGTGTAAAAAATATATATTTTTTTAATTTAGTGTTCCTGCTTCACCTTTTTCTTAAGTCTTCCATTTACACCTTTATCCCAGAGTGGGTCTCTGTTTATGCTTGTGACCCTCTCTATGGGTCAGAGTGCTATTGCTTGTGACTCTTCTTGATAATTTATTGGTGAGACATAGCTGGATTTTCTGTTGTCCATTTTAATGCTCCATTTTATTCAGGCTCTGTTTCCCTGTCCAAATAATTATCCAAGGTCAAATTCAAATACAAAATCTTTCCATGAAGAACTTTTATTCTGTCTTCAATGGAATATCTGTTTTTCCTTTCCTGAATCCCATAGAACATGATTTATTCATTCCGTTTGATTTTCACATTTTATTCTGTGATACATATGCATAAATTTTATCTATGGGTCATTAAAATTTTAAGTCTTTAAATGTTCTTTTAAAACTTTTAAATTATCAGAGCACCTGGGTGGCTCAAGGTTAAGGTTAAGCATCAGACTTCTGCTCAGGTCATGATCTCGCAGTTTGTGAGTTCAAGCCCCACTTCGGGCTTTGTGCTGACAGTTTGGAGCCTGGAGGCTACCTCGGATTCTGTGTTTCCCTCTCTTTCTGTCCCCCCCACCCCAACTTCTCTCTCTCCTTCTCTCTCTCTATCAAAAATAAATAAACATTAAAAAATTAATTAAAAAAACTTTTAAATTCCTTAAGTACACAGAGCATATTTTATAATAAAAACTCAAAGATTAAAACCACCCTTTGATATAACCCAATGTGTAATGTATATTTGAAGGTTAGGCATGTAGAGCTCAGTATCAACAGTTTACAGCTTAAAATGATCATTCAAAAATGAACATTTTATGTCCAACAATAAAAATATTAGATGGAAGAGGTATAAAGATTGAATCATACACTTCCCTCCTAAGTATTGGCTTTATGTTGTAGGCTAATGATTTCATTAAATTAAAACTTCTGAGTCATTCAAGGTAAGAAAAGGATCTAATTTTTTAAAAGGTATAGCCCCACAAAGTTTTGCTGATTCTGCAATGCTAACATATTTTGTTTCTTTACAGTACATCCTAGCCAATGGAAAAGAAAGGTGATATATTGGATTGATATTGAAGGCTATTGGATTGATATTGAAGGCACATTGGAACTCCCATAATGGTACAAGTTGAGCACTTTCATTATGGCCTACTGCCAGGATTCCACATAATATATTAGAAATTGGGTCTACTCTCTCAGCTCCTCTCCATTAGCATTCATATGCTATTCCATTATTCATCATATAAAAAACTTCATTTTTAATCGACAGTGAAGGAATCTTTGGAATATGCGAAAACTGCTTAGCCTTCTTTCACAATCAACTTTACTAAATCTGTGTTATCACACTAGGTACATCCTCTTTGTTTTTAGATGCTATGATGGTTTGAAAAATACTAATATGCTTTCTGTTTATGGAAATCGATAGAGAAGTTACCAAGTTTAGACCATTTTTACTATCAAAACATGAGATGGTTATAAAATAAGAACCAAAATGTTTAAAGTAGTCAGTTAATTTTTTCATTTATTTTTTGTGACAGTAAATGTATTCCTGGGAGAGGAAATGAATGGTTCTAAAAGAAGACTGGTATACATACTCACTATGATAATAGATGAACTAATTCCTGTTTTCTATAAAGATACATGATATACCATCTTTTGAGTAAATTAATCAAGGAAATCATTCGAAGAATTACAAAATAAGTGGTAAATTGTACATAAATTATATTTATATATAACTTCTAATCTAAATGAAAGTAAATGAAGTGATTTATTTCTAATAAGTTATTGATATGAAAACCCAAACTCTCTATTTTCCTGAAGAAATGCACACACATGTGCACACAATTTCTTTTCCTTTTATCACTATGAAAATATTTATTATAATTACTGAAGTTGTCTCACATGAAGAGGTATCACCACTGTATAACAATGACAAACATCACTTTAATGTTATTACATTCACATATACCCTTATTTTTAATGTTCCCTGTACTGTTCATCTGGATGCATGCTTCACAAATTATTCTTGCCTGTTGCTTTCAGTTCAAGATTGATATGTAAATTATTCTAACTTTTTAGATAATCTAAAATGTCTCTATCATGCTTCTTTTCAGGGATCCACATCAGGAAGATTAGATGACATCAGTATCAGTGACGATGCAGTAGTGAATGTGAGTTTTTCTATACATGAAGCAGCAGGTGGTGAAATATATAATCGGCTCTTTTGTAGTTATTATTCTTTGGCATTTTTGCCCTGATGAAATGGTCCAACTAATTTATGAATAGGCAGTTTGCCACTCAGACAGATGGCCCTGACTGCAGCCCAGAGACAGTGTATAGTCCAAAAATGTCGATGTTGACAGGATTTTCAGATATAAAAAATCAAATGTCTGTCAGTCTCTTAAGATGTGTCATCACTAATCCACTATTTATTGGATTATGTTCTAATGCAAGTTTTTTTCATTCCCGTAAGGAGTGATTATGAAAAGAAGTATTTTAGTGAAAAACTCAGAGTTGGTTTTCCCGTTCCAAACAAAAAAGTAATATTTTATCTTAAAAGTGTAATAAACTCAAACATAATATGTAATTCTATTCCATGACTTATATACCATTTGGCCAAATCTGACTATGACACCCAAATGAATAGGTTTATTGCCTTAAAAATAAAAACTGCATCATACCCTCTATAGTTATTTGTTCTGATTTTATATTTTATGAGTGTAAAATTTAGCAAGCTAAATTAGATTACTTTTTAGTAATATTGTTTTTGATTTACAATAAATCCTAAGTGTAATACACTTTAAAATAAGTATAGTTTTTCTTAGTTATTTGTGACATATATAATAGAACCAGAGGTTTACAACAGTAAACATCAACAGAACTACTAAATTTACTTTCTGATCAATCTTTAGTTGAGACTAAAGCATATATATCACACACTGATACTATCTATTATCAAACAGTATTTATAGTAAGTCATATTTATTTAAATGTCTAACTATGTTACTGGTACATATAGGCACTGACCTATATCGACCATGTTGATATGAAAGGGTTCCACTTTGCTAAAAAACAAAACAAATTACTGTTTTGATGTTTGACATGGGTGATAGCATTGGGCACAAAACTGTTTTCTCAAAGGATTAAAAAAAAAAACCTTTTGCCATGTGACATTGTACTGAATTTAGAGACAATCGCTGTTTTATGCTACAGAGAATAAGTTATTCTATCTAAATATTATCTCATCTAAGTTCCAGACTCACCTGCAAAGCCATTTGGGACTTAAATAATGAGAACTGAATACTGGCAAATTTTGAAGTCATATGGTAGGGCTATTAGCATTTACAGACTTGTATCTTTAGAACAATCACATCAACAGGCAGCAGTTATAAATCAAGACTCCATTTAAGTAACCACAATCTGCAGTCTTCTCCAAGAAGCCAAACTGCCAATCTGAGCAAGCTTGAGGCTCTTTAGCAAAAGCTGCTAATATAAAGATAGATGGCTAGTTGGTTAATGATCCACAGATACTTCCACATCATTGTGTGCTGAACCCAGTGTGAGAGGAAAACGATAAAAGAAATCTTATTCTTTACAAGTTCAATATAAGAAGGGTGCCTGGGTGGCTCAGTCGGTTAAGCATCCAGCTCTTGATTGGGGGTCAGGTCATGATCGCACAGTTTTTGAGTTGGAGCCCACATGGGGCTCTGCACTGACAGCTTGGATTCTCTCTCTCCCCCTCTCTCTCGGCTCCTCCCCCCACATTCTATCTCTCTCACTCTCAAAATAAATAAATAAACTTAAAAAAAAAAGAAGTTCAGGGGCTCCTGGGTGGCGCAGTCGGTTAAGCGTCCGACTTCAGCCAGGTCACAATCTCGCAGTCCGCGAGTTCGAGCCCCGCGTCAGGCTCTGGGCTGATGGCTCAGAGCCTGGAGCCTGTTTCCGATTCTGTGTCTCCCTCTCCTCTGCCCCTCCCCCGTTCATGCTCTGTCTCTCTCTGTCCCCCAAAAAATAAATAAACGTTGAAAAAAAAATTAAAAAAAAAAAGAAGTTCATTATATACTTTGTGAGACAAAGCACGTATCAAATTAAAGCTATAACCAGACTCAAACAAGTAAAAGAGAAATAATATGAAGAGTTTCATAAGAGATATATCAAAATAATAGGTTCATTAATACTAAGGTTTATAAAGGAAAATTCAGGGGTGCCTGGGTGGCTCAGTTAGTTGAGCGTTTGACTTCAGCTCAGGAACCATGGTGTGGGTTCCAGCCCCATGTCTGGCTTTGTGGAGCCTGCTTCAGATTCTCTGTCTCCTTCTCTCTCTGCCCCTCCTCTGCACATTTTCTCTCTCTCTCTCTCAAAAATGAACATTAAAAAATAAAAATAAAAGGGGAAATTCAAATATCTGACTAAAAAAAAAAAAAAAGGACGTTAGGAGCTAAAGTTTAGAATTAGCAGTTTCCAAGCAGTTATTTAAGATTGATAAAATTCTTAGTTGCAAAAATAAAATCTCTGAAAATGTCCTTGACATTTCCTCTTCATTTGTCATAATATCATGTTACCATTACTTTTTCTATTATAAAATGTTTCAGGGTATAATTATGTAACTTAATTATGTGACTTAAATGTATCTATTAATTAAGATTGCAAAAAGCCTGCAAATCCTACCAAAAAATGCAAGATCAAGAAGGAACCATGCAACAGGAGGTGGGAAAAAAAGCAGCCTCAGAGAACAATCTTCTGGATGAAATTACCATGCAGTGGTGGATCTCAGAAAACAGCCAACCATCATGAAATATACTTACTAAATGAAATTTGCATTATCTAGGCTGGAAAGGTACACACCTTCTTTGCATCAGTTGCTTTTAGAAGTGAGGTGAATAAGGCTGTGCCAGTGCTTCACAGACTTGATAAGATTTGAATTATTACAGAAAACAAGGTTACACGAGAACGTAGACAAACCATATTTGCAAAAATCAGTAAAAGCTGATAATTGACGCTTTGCTTTGTAAAACCAATCATGATGTTCTATGATACTCCTTTCCCAACCTGGGATACTGTAGCAAATAACTGATTCAGAAAAGTCCAAGGAATTCAGTAAAAGGTAATGATAAAAGTAACCGGAATAGCATAATGACAAGATTCAATAAAAAAAAAGTGAGCTAAAGAACATCGAAGAGTATTAACAGCTAAAGAGTATTTACCAAGGGAAATACATTTATCCATCATATGAATATTATGATCAAATGTTTCTTATAAATTAAAAATAATCAATGGAATTATAGTTCTATATTTGTTGGTGGGTACCAGATTCACTTTATTGCATAAAGAACTTTAAAAAACAAAACCAAAAAACAAACAAACAAAAACACTTGATGAATTACTAAAACAATAACAGATAAACTATAAAACAACAACAAAAACAAGTGCAATTTGGAAGCAAACCCCCCTTCCTATTTGAAGGCATTAGGGAACAACCAAGAAAGTGAAGAGTTGGGAAGACAAATCAATTAACAAAAGAGGATCAGGTTGAAATGTGCTGGATCTTTTCATGGCTTTCCTCTCCTTCCCCACCAGATATTGTTCCCTTTTATGAGGTATAACATAAAATATATTAGGGCTTTAATCAGTCTCCTTGCACCAGGGGGAAAAAAATGGACCAGAAAGTAACAATGTATGCATCATTATCATCTCTACTCTCCTCTCCCAGGATAAGTTCTCTGTGATTCCTTATGTTATTTGGGGCTAAGACTTTTCTTTGCTTGTTTCTTTCTTTGTTTTTTAAATCTCACGTTGATCAAAACTATTAATTCATGTCTCCTATCCCTAGGTTTTTGTTTTATTTTACTTTCATATTCACTTTGTAAGATTTTTCTCCCAATTCTCTTTCTAAATTGCATATTAGAATGGCATTTGATGTTTTGACCCTAAAGAATAAAAACAAAACAAAACAAAACAAAACAAAACAAAACAAAACAATGAAATTATCAGAAAACCAAGAGTGGGACTTGGGCCTAGGCCCAAGATTTATCTTCCAGGAATCCTCAATACATCACTTCAATCACTCTCGACTGGTACTGTGGTCTCCACTGATATTTATCTTTATTCTCAAAGGAATGTCCCAGACAATGTAGGAGAAAATAACACTTTTGATTACACGGACATTGGAAGAGTAGGAACAGGAATCCAGGCAGGCCTTAAGAACTTTTCTATGGTGAAGGCTGCTCTATTTTCCCAAATCTGCACCACCATTGAGGCCTTCTCTAGTCTCTTACTCCACCTCTAACATCTCACATGAGGGCTTAGTATGTCTGTGGCAAAATATCTGCAAGAGGGTGATATTGCCCCAGAATATATAAAAGAATTCTTCAAGTCAATTTACAAAATACAGCACAGTAGGAAAATCAGCAAATAGATGTAAAAAAGTGCTCAGAAGAAAAAGATACCTAAATATGCATCTGAACAGGTGGTCAATATCATTAGTCAGAATGAAAATACAAATTTGAGATAGCACTATATATACCTGCCAGATGGCTAAAATGAGAAGATAAGTGTATTCATCAAAAGGCATGTACAAAACACTCATAGAAGATTTATTTGTCATATCCAAAAAATGGAAACTGAATGACCTTCAACATTAGAATGTCTAAATAAAATGCAGTATAATCATATAATACATTGCTAAGTAGAAATTATATAATATTTAGCAAAATTAATCTATGGCATTTGAAGTTAGAATAGTGGTTACTTTTGGTTTATGAGGGAATGGAGGTACAAAGCAGACTTTTTTGGTGCTAGTAATAGATATCTAAATGATAAGGGTGCTTCTATACAACTTATGAACATTCCTCAAGCTATAAACTTCAGATTAGTTTACTTTACAGAACGTATATTCTACTTCAATAAAATTTTATACAAAATGTTTAATAGATTATCATCTTATATATAAAAGGTCACAAACAGAAGTGAAATTTCAGAAAATAATTGCTAAATAGAAAAAGATGAATAGAAATATATAGAAAAAGATGAATAGACATCCAGAAATAAACCTACACGTATACATTTAATTGATCTTTGACAAGGGCACTAAGAAAACACAATAGAGAAAGGATAGGCTCTTCAGAAATGTTTGGAAACTGGATATTCACATGGAATACCATGAAATTGGATTCCTTCTTATACTATACACAAAACTAACTTAAAATGTATTAAAGACTTAAGTGTAAAACTTAAAACTATGACACTCCTAATAGAAAGCATAGAAGAACATCTGTTGACATTGGTCTTACAATGATTTCTTGGATATAGCACCAAAAAGAAGAAACAAAAGCAAAAATAAACAAGTGGAAATACATAAAACTAAAAAGTCTCTGCACATCAAAAGAAACAGTCAATAGAATCAAAAGGTAGCCTATGGAATGGGAGAAAATGTTTGTAAACAATAAGCTGATAAGGGGTTAATTTCCAAACTATATAGGGCAATCCTACAACTCAGTAGCCAAAAAGTAACCCAACTAAACAATGATCAAAGGACCCAAATTGACATTTCTCTAAAGAACACATACAAATAGCCAACAGGTACATGAAAAAAAATGCTCAACACCACTAATCATCAGGGAAATACAAATCAAAACTGCAATGATACCTCATTGATATGGCTATTGGGCTATGGAAAGAACCTAAATGGTGTTCATCAAACAGTTAAAGAAGATATTATATACGTATATATATGTATATATACATATATTGATTATTCAGACTTGAGAAAGAAAAGAAATCCTGCCATTTGCGACAACATGGGTCAACATAAGTCAAACAGAGAAAAACAAATACTATATGATACCCTTTACATGTGGAAACTAAAAATGTCGAACTTATAAAAGCCAAAAATAGAATGGTGTGGCTAGGGGGTGAAGAACTTGGGTAGATATTGTTTAAGGGTACTGACTTATAACTAGCAGATAAGTAAGTCCTGGATATCTAATGAACACCATGCAGAGTATATGCAACAATACTGCATTATAAAATTCAAAGTTGCTAAGAAATGAGATCTTAAGTACTCTCCACTACGAAAAGAAGAGATAATAATGTGACATTAAGAGTATTAGCTAACACTACAGTGGCATTATATATTGAAATATATAAATGTATTAATTTATATATTATACACCTTAAATTTACAGTGTTATATGGCAATTATATCTCAATAAAATAAAAGGATGACTATTACCAAACAAACAAAAAAACAACCCAAAAATCCAAAACATTACAAGTATAGGCAAGGATGTGGAGAAAAGGACAATTTGGACATTGATGGCGGGAATGTAATGGTGCAGCAGCTATTTAAAAAGTATGGAGTTTCTTCAAAAAGTTAAAAATAGGACAACCATATGATCAAGCAACCTGACTTCTAGACATATATCCAAAAGAATTAAAAGCAGGGTATCAAAGACATATCTGCATTCCCATGTTCATGGTAATATGATTCATAATAGCCAAGATATGGAAGCAATACAACTGTCCATCAATGAATGAATGAAGAAAATGTAGTATTTACATATAACTGAACACCATTCAGCCTTTAAAAAGAGGGAAATTCTGCCTTTTGTCATAACATGAATAAACCTAGAAGACATTATACTAAGGGAGAGAAGTCAATCATATCTCAGTGTTTCTTTTAAGGAAAAAAACTCATGCACTTACAAAAAAAATTATCTTTAAGCTATATTTTAATCGACAAAAAGTAAATAAAAGGTGGTGTATATATCATACCACTATTTATATGTCAAAATATGAAAAATTATATATATATGGTTAAACCTTTTGAAAAAAAGACACAGAAAAAAGTTAATGGGTATTACAGACAAGGACAGAGGGAGAGAATTTTTTGCTGCATTCTGGTTTCATAATAATCTTAAATCATAAAAATATATTACCATCTGAAAAAACAAATATTTTTAAAATAACATAAACTGAAATATTAAGATTAATCATCTCTTGATGATGAGGCTTTGAAATTTAATTTTGAGATTTTTATTGTGGTTCTGTGTTTTCACAACGTGAAATACTTCACTATACTCCACTTAAAAGACATAAAGTCAATAATTGTTAAAGTTGACCTCTTAAAAGACTCTCACATTTGAAATTCCAAGTTTAGACCAAGAATTTAATTTCTATATACTATGTACGCGCAAGTTGCATAATCCTAAACTGGCAACTGTATACAGTATCTATGTATGAATTCTTACCATCTTCTCTCAGCTGATGCCCATAGGTCCTCTATGCTTTCTTGCGTTATTTCAAACCAAAGCATTCTTTTTTAACCTCCCTTCAACTAAAACTATCAAATCCTGTATCTTGGATTTCACACTTCAAAACTGTGTCAGTTTTTTTTTTCTATCTAAACTTTGAAACTTGGTGTAACACTTTTCTCATAATTCTAAAATAGTAAGAATCAATGAAATTCAGAAAATCAAGGTTGGGACATGTTTCTGGATGGATATATCACTTATTTCAAATCACCCTATTTAGACTGGTACTGTTACCTGCACTGACACTTATATTAATTTCCAGAAGAATGCTCAAGCAACCATGAGGAAGAAATTTGCAACTAGATTTTAACTATTTTTCTCTTTGTTTAAAATATTTTAAAAATTCTCCTAATCAAGAAAGGAAAACTTTCTCAGTGTGAGGTCCAGTTTTGCATTAAGGAATTGAGGCAATTTAATAGTTTAATTCAAACAGTGACATAAAAATATTGATGGACAGCCAAGCACATAATAGTATATTAACTTAGATGTGTTGATAGACAGTGGAAGTATTTTTATACTTTTAACACTTAATTTTACTGTAATTAATGATGACTTCTTTTGTGTTGCTTTTGAATGTTTTAATTTCTTCATTTATGCCACTCAAATTCTTGTATTCAAAATTGTGTCAAAAACACAAAAAGATTGATTACCACCAGCGGATAATCAGTGCCTTCCAGTTTCAATGTGAATTTTGAGAACATGATTTAGAATTTATCTGAAATCTCTACCAGCAAAGTGCCACCATCAAAATAAAGCTGTCTGCTTGCAACATGGTTCTGACTCTGAAAACTCTCCAACAAAATTGTCATTGAATGGTAAAGAAGTCAATTAACCAAAGTTCCTGTAGTTCTGAATATGGTTAGATACGTTCCACAACTCCGATAGGAAAAAGAATCCCTGGGCTATTTATATGTACTCTTAGGTGTTATTCAATTAGTTTAGTATACCACATTATGCCTTGGTCAAAATTTGTATAAGTTTCTGGTGCTTTTGTGGATATGACCTCATTCATATTTTCAGCAGTGAAGAAATACTGATTAAAATTTCTCGTTCACGCTGAGACATCACTAGCAAAAGTTACACATACTTCATACATATCTCCTGCTCCTATCACATTATGTATGTGGAACGCTCCTAACATTCTAAAGTAAGTCATTTCTAATGGTACATGTATCCTGCTGCCAATGCAGTAGTATTGAGATTCTATTGTCTGTGTCATTTACCTTTTAATAAAGCCATTCTCAGAACTGATATTCCCTTACTCTTTTTCTTTCTCACAAAGATAATGTTTGGAAAAATTGTATCTTGTCTGAGTTATTAACTTTACAATCATGTACAAAAAAAGAGAGGATTTTTGATTTTGAAACTAAGACTGTCATATTTTTTAAGTTTTTATTTAAATTCCAGTTAGTTAACATACAGTGTAATAATAGTTACAGGTGTACAGTATAATTATTCAACAGTCCCATACAGCACTGGGTGCTCATTATAAGTGCACTCCTGAATCCCCATCATCTATTTAATTCATTCCCCCCATCCTACCCCCCTCTGATAACCATCAGTTTTAAAACTGTTATATCTTAACTTTCAATAAAGTTATGAGGAGTTTAAAATAAACTGTATTTAAATTGTTTTTTTTAATGTTTTTGTTAATTTTTTTGTTTTGTTTTTTTGAGAGAGAGAGAAGAAGACAGAGTATGAGCGGGGGAGGGGCAGAGAGAGAGGAAGACACAGAATCTGAAGCAGGCTCCAGGCTCTGAGCTATCAGCACAGAGCCTGACACAGGCTGGAACTCTTGAATCTCGAGATCATGACCTTAGCTGAAGTCAGTCGCTTAACCAACTGAGCCACCCAGGTGCCCCTTAAATTGTTTTCTTTTAAGCTTATTTGTTTATTTTGAGAGAGAGGGAGAGGGAGAATCCTAAACAGCCTTCACACTGTCAGCACGGAGCCCAACATGATCATAACCTGAGCTGAAATCAAGATTTGGTCGCTTCTGGAGACTGCTTTCGATTCTGTCTTCCTCTCTCTGCCCCTCCCCTGCTGGCTCTTTGTCTCTCAAAAATAAACATTTAAAAAAATTTTAAGAGTCAGAGGCTTAACCAACTGAGCCACCCAGGTGCCCCTAAATTGCTTTTTTTCAATATGGGTCACATTTTCTCTGAAAAAAAGGAAATGAAAATAACACATTTCAAATATTTGTCAGAAGTAGGCGTTTTAAAATGATCCTTTTTTAAAAAAAAGTTTATTTATTTATTTTGAGAGAGAGTGTGTGGAAGAGGCACAGAGAGAGAGAGAGAGAGAGAGAGAGAGAGAGAGAGAGGGAGAGAGAGAATTCCAAGCAGGCTCTGAGCTGTCAGCACAGAGCCTAACCTCATGATCTGTAAAATCATGACCTGAGCCAAAATCAAGAGTCACACGCGACTGAGCCACCCAGATGCCCCTATCATGATTCTTTAATAAGGTCAATAGTACTATATTTGACTTAATGTAACATCATGTTAAAAATAACACTAAATGTGGGTATATATTCAGTTTAAGACCTTGTCAACATTGGTTATGTTTTCATAATCAAGGAACTATAACTCAGGTTTTTAAGTAAATCTACAATATATATGATAATATCCTAATGCATTAGGTGAAAGCAGAACCCTTCAAATATATCTAGAGAAGTTATAAGAGCTTTAAAATATATTTAAACAGCAACTTATTACATTTCAGTAGGTATTATAGTCAAGGATTTCAACGTAACATATTTGACAAGTATTATGAGGGTTAATGTTATTTAACTATTATCCTTAAGCATATACCATTGTATTATTTTAAAATATAGCTAAATGTATGCAAACAGACACATATATATACAGCACATTATACTCATACACAAACTCCAAAGTATCATTAGTTTTACTGAAAAAAACTGATTCATTTGTTTTCATGTATTAAGACACTGTTTAATAATATTTTCACCATAACATAATGACTAAAATATACATTTTAGAGAATTTAAATAACAACCTGAGGTACAAGAAATGATGTTGAAAAAATAAACTAAAAGTTTTTGAGCCTAACTAAATGATGACATTTTTTTTAAAGAGTAATAATGTGGAAATAAAATTCTAGATGATCTCAAAATGAAAGAGTAGGTTAAAGGGGAAATATATTCTAAAGTTTGATTGGCATTACACATAGTGACAAAGTATAAGTATACACACACATTCGTATTATTAAAAACCCATTAAAGTCTTGGAGAAATGACTTAGTCAACATAAAAGATCGGTCAAAATAGAGTCTACTACCTCAATTGTAAAATATAGTCAGTGATGCCCACTGAAAGAATAATCATGGTTAACACTAGAATGTTCCACTAAGCACTATACTTATCAGTGGTCGGTAGATTTTATTTGAAACACACATGAAAATTACATACATTGATTATTATATAAGCCATTATCTATGACTGAGATAAGAAAGTTTATTTCTATAAAAACTGAGTTGAATGTTTTGGAAAGACTCAAAGTTTTCTCATTCATTTTTTTAATGGTTTCAAATAAAGTTTGGTCAAGGGTATACAGTAAAATTGTAAATATGCAAATTATTCTTAAACTGGGATTGCTTCAAACATATATTCAGGTTTTAACCGAATTGGGGGAAATATAATTAAAACTTGTAGATAATATATTTTTGATATTTTTATGGAAAGCAAAGCAAATTATGATCAAGGCCAGGTCAGTACCTGAACCAAAGTTAAAATATTCATGAATAATACATGATTTTCCAATTTCTGCAAAAATAGACATTACATGTGATGTAAATATTACATTTCTATGATTTTCTAGTTTAAATTACTTTTAAATTAACTAACAAACCATATCATGTTTAATAAGAGGGCTTTTATTATAATAATACTCATTGCAGAAAAGAATGTAAATGGTTCCTGAATATTTGTATGATTGCTAATGGCAAACACACAGGTGGAATATATATGGAAATCAATTTACTAATATATACTCAGAAGGTTTATTTGGTTGTGACCTTTGTTTTAATGTCTATCCTTCTCAGAATATATTCCTAGGAAAACATGAAATTTAGATAGAATCCCATGAGTAAAAAAATAAAATATAAAAATTAAAAACAACTCCATAATTTAGGAAATTAACTAAACTATATTTGGTAAAATATGATGAAACCAAATTAAATCTATTTATTAAAATACACATGGCATATCCCAATTAATTTAAAAAGAAAAACACAAGAAAGAATTGAATGTATACCAGGAGTTGGCAATGTATACCGTTTTCTGTAAAGGGTGAGATAGTAAATATTTTATGCTTTGTGGGCCATAAAGTGTATTTTACAATTACATTTCTGCTGCTGTATGGCAAAAGTAGCCAAAAATGATACATAAACAAATGGTATAGCTGTGTTCCAATAAAACTTATATTAACAGAAAAAATCAGTAACTTTTGGCCTCAGTCCATTTAGCCTCTGATAAGGACTACTATTTATACTATAAAAATTCATAGAATAAATACCAAATATTAATTATGGTATATGTGACTGCTCTGAGCTGTGAAGTTAGTATTGATGTTTAAACATTTTATTGATATGTAACACATATTTTAAGATGTGCACTTATCATAAGTACTCAGCTTAATAAAGTTGCAAACCGATTATTTCTAACCATTACCCAAATTAAAAAACAGGATGGATTAATATTTGTTTCTTTATATTTGTAGAACTTTCTAAAATTCATATACTATACACCTATTGCATATGCATGATGCAATATAAAATAGGAAAAATAAATATGCCTTAAAATAGCTTTACTGAATTACATAATGTTTCTTTTTTTAATGTTTATTTACTTATTTTGAGAGAGAGAGAGAGAGAGAGAGCGTGCACACAAGCGGGATAGGAGCAGAGAGAGAGGGAGAGAGAGAGAATCTCAGGCAGGCTCAGTGCTGTCAGCACAGACAGAGCCCAATGCGGACTCAAACCCACAAACCATGAGATCATGATCTGAGCCAAAATCAAGATTCAGAGGCTTGACCGACTAGGCCACCCAGGTGCCCCTACATCATATTTCTATTATTCATTCCCTCAACCTTCTTTTTAAGACTGGACAATATTAACAGCAAAATTGGTTCAGAAGATGTATTAGTAAAATAGTTTTAGTATCCTAAAATGGATTTGCATGAACACAAAATCAAATAATTTCTCTACATGTGAAACTCTCCTAATTGACTACATACTAACCTGCCCATACTAAACCCATCTTTCTATCTTCTGTAATGACAATAATTTCACGTCTATTTACTGTGATTTTTTTTAATGGCTTCTTGGAAAACTTAAATTAACACTAACTCTTATTCCTCTTGAATATTCAAGATCTCTTGCAACTGGGTCTTTCTCATCGGCTTTTAAACATGATTACCTTCTGAATTAAAAAATATATATTGATCTTTATCAGACTCTTAATCCCAACCTACCTTATGGATATCACAATTTACTTCTTGTTTCCTATTAAAACAAGTTGTCTCAAAAAGGTATAGCTTACTAATTCACTAATTCAGATTTGGAAAATGGGCTATTCTCTATTTTTAGAGCTGACTTCTAATTTTTGACTCTGAGTCCCTAGTCTGTCTAATGACAGATAACTGCTTTAAGTTAAATTTAGTCCAATCCAGTGATTAATGAATCAATTTGAGATGTATAAATTAGTCACTGTCTAGTAAAATTTTTCCATTTTCGCTCTCTTCCTCAGGTTTCAGGTTTTAGATTCAGAAGTGAGGGAAAAGGGTGAGAAGGAAAGTCATGAACCCGTGCGGACAGCAGCACAGCGTCTGGAAATGTTTGTCCCATGTTATACACTGCAATCCACAATCCATGTCACTCTCTTCCAAATAAGAAAAGGCTCTGAGGCAATCTGGAGAGTGTCCGAGTCCCATGCAGACCTCTGGACTAGGCCATCTCACAGATGTGTGTACCATTCTCTCCCTACCCCCTAACCCTGCTATAAAACCTTTGACCTAGAAGATCTCCTCAGTCAATGAAGAGCTAAGGATCTTCTCAATTGCTCTCCTGGCACTGGAGCCCTTTTATGCTTAAGTATATCATGCCAATATCTCTCTGTAGTCCCTACATCTCTTGATGTGCTATGTACATAACAGTTACCATTTTCTAACTGTAACCTGAAAAATGGTAGTGCTCATGGAGTTCCTTATTTTTTTTTTTTAATATATCTTAAACATTGGAAAGCAGGTGTGTGAAAAAAATCAAATTGACTCTCTGTTTACCTTTTCTTAAAATGGTGTTCTGCTTCCCCCAGCCAGAAAGTAGTAATAGGGGTAAAAATGAAATCCATTTTCTGGCTAAACATAAGATATCCACTCTCCCCATCTATCTCATAATTTATTAACAACTGACACTACATCTCAAAAGTCAACATGTTAACATCTTTATTTTCTGGTTTTTTTAGCAACTATACACCCCGCCCCATGCAAATGGTGAACATATGTCTTGTACTCTGCATGGATATTGGTTGCAGGAATAAAGGCAATTTAAGGCACATTTCTAAAGTGCCATGTCACCTCATTTATCTACTCCATATTTCCGTTTGTTTTCTTTATCACTCACATCTTATTAACTTTAATGCAGCCATTGCTCTGTTATATGACTGCAACAAAATGACATGAAATACGGTGCATACATTTCAGTGCCCTAAATATATTTCACTTGAACTTTTATCACTGTCTCTGTATTTTTCAACTTCTATTATGGAAAATTTCCAACATATACGAAGATATAGTAGTATAATAAATCGTCATGCCTTTATTACCCAGTTTCAACAATTTCCAACTCATGGCCAATCTTGTTTCATATATATCTTCACATGCTATCTTTCTCCACTGTCTTATTTTAAAACAAATTACAGACATAATATTTTATCAGTAAATATATTCAAGGTATATCTAAAACATAAAAAATCCTTTTATATATATAATTACAAAATTTTCTGATTATCTCATACTTTCTTAAACTTTTTTGAATCAGAATCCAAAAAGGGACATAATTTTCAATTTGTTGATTTATCTCTTATGTCTTTATTAATCTATAAGTTCTCTTTTCTTATCTTTTTTATTTCCCCTGAATATTATTTATTTGAAGAAATTGGTCACCTTCCTTCACCTTTAAGCAATATTTTTCTTTAAATTCTTGATGCATTACTCTTTTGGGTTTCCTTCTATTTTCTGGACACTCCTTCTTTTTTCAATCTTAATATACTTACACCTAGGCTTATAGGCTTAGTTAAAGGGGTTGCTATCATATCCAGTATCCAGCTAACAAAAAGTTAAGTGTAGATGTAGAGGAGGCAAAAAATATATAGACTACTTAGCAACCATGAGCCCCAGAACAAAAAAATAAATTGTTGAAAGGACCAAACAGCAGCATTCACTGGTAGCCAGGAATATCTATACATACCCTTCTTCTCACAATCAGATGACAAAATAGAGAAATGTATGTATGCCTTTTAACATTTACATTTCCTTCTTCACGAAAAATATTTTTAAAAAGTAAAAATGGGGATGTCTGGGTGGCCCAGTTGGTTAAGCATCAGACTCCTGATTTCAGCTCAGGTCATTCATGATCTCCCGGTTCGTGGGCTTGAGCCCCACATTGGGCTCTGTGCTGACAGCATGTGGAGCCTTCTTAGAATTCTCTCTTTCCTCTTTCTCTGTTTCCCCCCCTGTTCACATGTGTGCTTTCTCTCTCTCTCAAAATAAATAAATAAACTTAAAACAAATTTTTAAAAAAGTAGAAATGCATAACATTTTGATAAATGCTAAGGAAAAATATCGGAATGTTAGGGAGGAGTTCTCACTGAGAAATTGGCATCTGAATAGAGGCCTAGACTCAGACAGGAGAGCAAGACAGTGTAAATATACATAAAGTGTGTTCCAGCTGGAAGGTAAGAACATGCTGGGAATGTTTAAAGAATAGCAACCTGGCCAGTCTGATAGAAAAACAATAAATGAGGAGGAGAGCCTTAGGATAAGAAAACAAAAAGGTAATGAATAGAGTAGATTTTAGGGAGTTCAAAATGTCTATTAGACATCCAGGTGAAGAAATCAAATAGGCAGCTGGATTGTTTTGGGTGGAGATGTAAAGGTGGAAGCTGTCAGCATATAAATGTTATGCATTGCCAAGAAATCAGACAAGTTCACAAATAAAGTGGGGAGAGAAGAGATAAGAGGTCTGACGACCTATTCTCCAAGCAGTGCAGAGCTGAAAGATGAAGAACCAGCAAAGAAGACTGAGGAAAAATTAAATAGAAAGAAAAATTAAAAATTGCTTTGTTCTGAAGGCAGAGAGAGAAAGAGAGAGAGAAGAAACTGATCAACTGTGTCAAATGCTGTTATGAGGTTTACTAGAGTAATGAAAATTGATTATTGGGTTTAGCAATAGGGAGACTGTTTATGACATTAAGAATAATTTCAGCAGCTTCATGAGTGTGAATGGTTATTTGGAGTGAGTTCAGGTGAAAATAGAAAATAAATTGAAAAGTATGAATACAGAAAACCTTTTGAAGAGTCTTTTCTATAAATAGAATTAAGAAATAGAGTAGTAATTATAGTAAGCAAGTGAAAGTTTGGGCACTCGTTTTAAGTACAGAAACTTCATCCATAATAATGGGAGAGAAAGCAAAACCTAGATGGATGCGGCTGTGGTGGGGGCGGGGGGGGGGGGTTGTAGACCCAGTAAAGGAAGCTGTGCAATGTTCTTTTCAGATTACTTTTATTTTCAGAGGGAAATAAGTCAGGATGTGAGCAGAGGTTTGAGGAAATTCAGAGTACATATGTAAGAGTTACCCAAAACAGTGGGGAAGTAAATGGACTAGAGGAATAGAGTATGGTTGTATGTCATCATGAAAAAAGTCACCTGAAATTAGTGATCACAGAATAATGTGTGAACAGTTAGCATGACTTTATGGTTTTCTTCAGCTTGGTCAGCTATGTAGTCAAGTGTAGGTAAGGGCAGAGTTGGTTAATTAAAACTGGTTTCATTGAGCAAGCATGTAAAGTAAAGAAGCAGTACATGGTCACAAGGAAGTTGAGGGCACACTCAATATATGAGAATAATTGACCATAATGTTTAACCTGGGAAAGAAAGAAAATGATAGCAACGAGGGAAGTAGGAGATTATATAATAGCAAGATTAATGAATTGTAGGTCCCAATAAAATGGAAAGATTTTTGGATACTACAGCAAGAACTTGTTGGGAAAGTTGATCTGTATTGAGAATACAGAGAGATTACAATGTTAAATTTTAGACTAAAATTGTTGAAGAGGACTTTCTTTGATGATGCAAGTGCTCTACATGTATGCTCTCTAATACATTAACTATTAGCCATATATGACTATTGAAAACTGAAATATGCAATATTGATTGCTAAAATTAAATCTATGAGGTACGTTTGGCTCCTTCTTCAATGGCTTTGCACATGATGCACCCTGTTTCTAAAATAGCTTTTCTTCTTTTCCACATACTTCCAGAGTAAGCCTCAAGCTTTAGAAGAGACACGATGTCTATTTCTCCTGTTTTCCTTTCTGTAACTGAGTTATCTGCCTTCCTGGTGTGCTAGCATGGAATCTGTAAAAGGCACTATATTGATCATGAGTCTCTTTCCTCAAGTGGACTGAAGTTTTTAGAAAGAAAGTTTCTATTTTAATCACCATATTCATAGCACCTGTTATGATGCCTAGTACCTAGGAAGATTTTGGCATAAATTTGTGGAAGGAAGACAGAAGAGGATAGAATTAAGGAAGACAGGATGAAAGGAAGGAGACAGAAATGAAGGGAGATAGAGAAGGAGGAAGAGGAGGGGGCAGTGGGAGGGAGGGAGGAAGGGAGAGAAGGTGGGATGAAGGAAAGGAAGGAGGGAAAAAGAAAGATGGAAGGAAGGAAGGAAAACGTTAATCCTGGGGAAGAAAAGAAAAAATAAGAGGAGAAAACTATGGAAAGCTCATCATAAAAAAAAAAGAAAAAAAAAACAAGAAACAAAAACAATCTTCCTAAAATCAAAATGTGTCAATACATGGGCCAGACTATCCTGTAAAGGAGTGAGTTTGTCATTGATTAAGGTGTTTAAAGAGAAAGTCTATGAGTGACTGTGAGTTTTATACTAGATGACAAGCTTAAGTGAATAAATTCCAAGGTCCTGGAAGACTTAATATTTCATAACATTTCTTGAAAGTTGTCCAGTTTGAATGAAAGTTATTACAAAAATTAAGAAATTCTTTAAAACTCTTACGTTGCACTTTTTTACTTTGCCATACAGTAACGTAGCCACTTGATGTATATTCTTGTTACCAATAACCAGTTATAAGAGTGTAGTTATAAATGCTAATTGGTTAATTGGAATATAAAATTTAAGCTTCACTGGTATGCATTTTAATCAATGACATGAAGTATTAGAAAACTAATTGCATGTAAGTTTTCTGGTTGTGAAATACTAAAAATATTTTTAAATATATCTATAAGACAAATTTCTACCATTGGCATTTTACTAATTTCTGACATTAAGCTTCTTATGACTCATAACTAAATGGTTCTACACAGCTACTGTCAGTCAAACATTGAAGTCATTGGAAATTATTGAATAGAATGCCAAGGAAAAGAAATTTTTTATAAAGGTTGATGATTACACTAATTTTAACATCAGAATGACAGGCATTGGAACATTTCACACATAAAATAACTGAAATATCAGAAAAATATACGTGCATAGAAGCGATAGCAGGATAAAGTAGGAAAAACAACCCTAGATAAAACTAAGAATTTATAAGGAACAGAGTAACCTCTATTAAATATTTCCTAACTTCATACATTTTTAGCAAAAATATTCTCTTTTGTGCATTTAGAAGGTGGAAAACTCACTTCCTGAAAACAATTTTAATATAATAGTTTTCCATTCATCATTTAATTTGATGCTATTAACCTATTCTTGATGGAGACCATAATTCCTTCTTGAATGGAGGGAATGAAGTTGCCCAAAACACTCTACATTCCTTAATCATTCTTCCTGTAATTATTGGAATAAGTTTGTGATAGATTTGGGAAGGGTAAAACTGACACACAGTGGAAAACAGAAAGAGAATGTCAATTAAACCCATGACAATGGCATCACCAATGACATGTTCTCACCAGTGTGTGTGTGTGTGTGTGTGTGTGTGTGTGTGTG